>NC_092593.1:4422500-4445000 GCF_047663525.1 Anas platyrhynchos | reverse complement strand
AGTAAAATCGAAAAGTCAAGCTCTGTGTATTGAGTTATCGAGGTATTGCTTTTGTGACCTGTTTCCCAAATAGGCATTGCTGCCAGTTGCACCTGCTGGCCAAAGGGAAGCTCTGGGCTTTGAGCTGCACACCAGCAGCAGCCAGGAGCCAGGTGGCGGCTGCCTTGTGACTGCGCCGCCTTTGTCACGGCGGGGAAATCCCAGCCTGAGCTCAGGAGATGTCAACGCCACCCAGTCAGTTCCTCAAATTAGCCTAAAATCCCAAAGCAGACTTGACCTAAGCGCTCCCAAACCCCAGCGCTGCCCGCAAAAAGCCCAGCGGGGTGCACCAGGTTTGGGGCCTACACCCTTGCCTCACACAGCTCTCCTCTGAGCCCACTTGGGGTCCTTCTGCCAGTGTTGTTACACTCAACAATTACCAAGTGCTGCTAATTTAGGTCTTTTGTTTCTTGTAGACCTGTGCTTTGCCTCTGAACCTGTTTCCACATCCTTCTCCTCACCGATCCTTAGCTCACGCTGTCCCAGTCCCTGCCACTGACTTACTTTTCCCTAACCTCCACAGGCTGACACCTCGCCTTCTTCCAGTTCCCCACAGCACTGCTCCTTCTCCGTTGCCTCACATTTCCCAGTCTGCTGATTCATCCCTCACCCTCCTCGCCCCACACTTCGGGCTTTGCTCCAGCCAGCCCAGCACTTTTCCCTCCCTCGAACCGAAGCCATCTCCGCTGCTTCGTGTCCCACTGCCTGTGCCGTGCTCACCCCATCTGCCCGCTTCCCTCACCTACACACACGGCCATACCTCAGCGGTGCTCAGCATGCAGCTGTTACAACACTAATTGAAATAGGTTTCTCAATGGATTGGGTTTCCCAACATTTGCAGAAGAATTTTTTTTCCCCGGCATTTTATGCACTCAGAAGTGCCTAATCCCTACAATGCATTAGGAGGCCATAAAATAAAGCTGCAGCGAGGTGTTTGACACCAAGGATGAGAAGTCTGTGGCTGGAGGTGGACAAGGTCCACCTCTGC
The DNA here is from genome assembly GCF_047663525.1 of Anas platyrhynchos. NCBI lineage: Eukaryota > Metazoa > Chordata > Aves > Anseriformes > Anatidae > Anas > Anas platyrhynchos. The sequence goes on along the minus strand of NC_092593.1, from coordinate 4,443,973 downwards.
AGGTACACCACAAGAGTGCTGTTGTGGAGTATCATAGCATCGGTGGAGCAGAGATGGGTCAAAAGGAAGCAGATTTGATCACCCTGTCCTCAAGGTTTCACCCAGTGCCACCTGGGATGACCTGTGCCACCCACAGGGGATGGAGCTAGCAGAGCGTTACCCGAGGCAGCCCGTGGAGGGCTCGTGAAACACGCCGGTGTCGTCGGGTGGATGCCTGATGTGCACACCACGTCTCGCAGGGAAACTAGGTGATAAATCAAATATCTGAAGGAAATGTTTGGACTTTTTACCATCTGCAGCGAGGTTCCCACAGGGGCTCATGCTCAATTTACGGAGGGGGAAATTATAACTAATCTGTTTCCAAAGTCTCTAAAATTACATTTCTCTTAAAGAAAAGAAAAAAAAAAAGAAAAAAAAAAAAAAAAAGCTCTAGCAGCAAGTATCTCTCAATCTTCTGAGCTAAAAGCATTTGACTGAAAGGCTACACATTTCCCTTCTGCAGTGGTGTAAAAGTCATGCAACATCAGATCACAAACTGTCACCAATCCCGGACTAAATATCACCAATCCTTTGCCCGAAGCACAGGGGTCCTTTTTTCGGTGGGAGGGGGCCAGATAGAAATCTCACTCTTTGCAGGCAAGGAGGAAACATTTTTGTGACAGCTTGTTTTTATTTTTTAAAGGCGGTTCTTTGAAGCTGCTTGGGGCTTTGGATGTTAGATGTGGTCCCAATGGAGGTGGATTAGTGGCCAGAGCACAGCAAAGCGGTCAAAGGTGCAAGATAAATGCAATTTATATATAATTGCTCAAGCTGCACCTGTTCTGTTTTGAATAGGAGACCTTGTCTACACAAGCACTGAATATATCCTCCCTTTTTTTTTTCTTTATTTGAGTATAAAATGGGGAATTCTAAACTTGCATTGGAGTAAAGCAAGAAAAAATAACCTTTAAATACCATGTAAATTTTTTATGAATCAAGCTCTAAATAAAGAAAACTCCTGAGCTGGGAATTCAAAATACTAGCCAGAGAGAGCTGATTTGCTACCAGGCTCAAGAACAATATTTAGTTTACAGAATCAATCTGGAAATAAAACTAGTGCTTGCATCAGCATGAAAGCTACAAAAATAAAAAAGAGGTCTTAATAAAATATACAGTGGAAAAGGAAAGGATGAAAGCACCAGCACAGCTATGAGGCCCTCGGCAGCCCACACAAGTAATAAAATAGAATATGATGTAATATAGAACAACAATGAAAGGATTTAAAATTTCTAGGTAGGATTCTGAAAAACCGTTTCCAGGTTTTGTTGTGGAACAGGCAGGCTGCGAGTTCCCTTGTGAAGCTCCGACAAAGCCCTCGCTGGGGTACAGCAGGCAGGGCCGTGGCGCTGCAGGACAGATGCCAGCCTTTACCTTACCCCTGAATCAGCCCAGCCACGGGGCTCTTGTCTCCTCTCCAGAAGCCAGGGCGTTATTTCTGGACATCCAGGTGCTGCTTTTTGCTCTCCTGATCACCCACCACTACAGCTTTCCCTGCTTATTATCTGCAAGGCAAAGATTTCCTGCTCACCAAACGGTGCCGGTGCTGTGCCAGGAAGGGAACCTTCCTCACCTGCAGCAAGCAAAGCACCCTGCACCCTGTGCTGAGCAGCCTGCACGACTCTGGGGTTACACACATGTGGATGAAGCAGCGTGTGCTCAGCTGATTTCAGCGTGTCCAATGCTAGGATGGGTTCGTGAGGCTCCCCACGGAAATAATTTGAGCAGTGATTTCCTGGGCACCCACCATGCTCTGCACCCTAATCGCAGCAGTGCATCACCTTGTTCTAGCAAGACGGGATCTTGTGAGTCTCAAACTCTAAAATGGACGTGTAACTTCCCTTTAAATTAAAGGGCATCCCAAAATTAACGGGGCAGAATTTGGTCCTGCAGCAAGCACCGGCCTCTACGCTAAATTGCAAATCAAGCAGAAGCGGTGCAATTCCCGCACTGCAGTGCCACAATAAATCTTCCTTCTCCGCGTGAAGTTAGGAACTATTGCAGAATACTGCTAATCCTGCATAAATTACAAATTACGGATTACAAAATTCAGACTTTTTTTCCAGAGAGAAGGCAGGCACGGTGTACAGGGGCGATTACAGAGAGCTCCTTGATCTGCGGCCACGTGGTCCTGTCAAAAATTCTTGGGCTGACAAAAAGCACTCATCAAACCCTTACCCTTCTTGTTGCTCTGGCAGGGAAACTCAGCTCCACCACAGCACCTACAACATTCCCGTTTTCTCTTTTACAAGAGCTGGTTAGCACATCATGAAGGCGGCTCATGTAGTTTTACAGGTCACTATTTCTTTTTGCTCCAAAGAACCTCTCAGGGGTAAACCTTTAGGAATGTGGACTTCTCCACCTAACTCCCTTAACCCACAGCAGTGGTTGCAAGAGGTATGTGGTCCACAAAAAGCAGTGACAAAAAAAGAACTAATTGCTCAAATGTCAGATAAAAGAAGATCTAAAAAAGCATACAGATTTTTAACATGGGAAAAAGGACATCATTGTAAACAACACCCACTGCTTGTGCTTTTCCAGGAAAGACAGGAAGTGCTCCGATTCCTCCTAAAATATATTTTAATGAAGTAACAGCGGACCACGATCAGCTGGTCAGAAAGCAGCAGCACGCTCAGAAGAAAAGCTTTTTCACCTTATTAAGTTCCAAAAAGTTGACTGAAAAATCTGGGCCTCCTCTCGCAACGACCCCAAAAGCAGAAGATGATATCACTTTCAGTTTGGTTCCTTCCATTGAATGCAGGCTGCAGTTTTTCACGTTATTAATGCAATCGCAAGCTTTTTCCACAACTATCAAATGAATTTGAAATTCACTTAAGATTCATGCTAAACCTTTAGCGAAAGTCCCAGTACCGTGTGCTTCCTGAAGGCTGTGAATGAGTTATGGAGGCTAGCCCAGCCAAGGTCTGCAGAGCTCCCAACCACCTCCATCTAACGTTAGCATGATGTGTGGGGCCTCAAGAAAGGCAAATGCGTCCTTACTAATACTTCACACTTTATATAGCAGGTTCCATCGGAGGATTTCAGCCTGCATGAATTAAGACTTACAACACCCCGGAGAGGTAGGCTGGTATCATTTCCCTCTATTTCAAAGAGAGACGAAGGTGAGAGAAAAATGAAGCAATTTGCTCAAATTCACAGAGGAAGTCTGTGGCAAGGCAGGCAAGAAGTCAGATCTCTCAGCCTCAGCGCCTGTGCCTTTGCCACAAGCCCATCCTTCCTGCCTCTGAATGCCACGCAAGAGCTTGATGATGTACTGTAGTTCTAGCGCGTTAGATGTGACACCACATACACGTTCTGGATCATAAGGCTGAGTCCCATAAAATTGACGGACATACACTGAAGAAGCCAAAAGGGGCAGAAAGAAGAGAGGGAAGAGTTCCTGCATTGTAGCTGTGTGATGTTTTTCGAGGCAGTAGGATCCTGTGCTACTTAAGGACCAGAACATATTTTTGCTTTTACAAATGCAGTTTATTTTGCAAATCAAGGTGATTGCACACATTTCAGCTTGTCAAATTTTCAGCCTTTCAACCATATGTCTGTCGACCTTATGGACTACCAACTTTATGGGATTCAACCATATGTCCAGATCCCAATATATATGAAGGCCAGTTCTAACATAAGAGCTTTACGGTAGTAGTGTAGTAAACCATAATGTTTGCAGATGGCTGTAATAAAATCATTCAGGAGAGGAAAGGTGCAGGGACGTAAAGCCTTCAAAGCTTCTTCTACAGAATAAACAATTTGATCTGAATAATGTAGTGGGAAGCACATTCCACCAATGAACTAGCTGATCTAGTCCAAAACGTTGCTTTTAATTTTCTTTCCTAATCCCACGTGTATTTTAACTTCCTTTTTTATTTTCCTGTGTGGGATTAGCTTAAAATTTGGAAGAAAAGTAGAAGAAGGAAAAATAACAAAGTAAAGAATTTTTTAAAGGCGCAGTCCACTTCTGAACTGTAAATTTTTCATATGTGAAATGCCAAATGGCTATGCGCAGCCTGGAAGATGTATTAATAGAGAGGTATAGGGTTTTTACTGTCACATGGTGAGACTGAAGGATGATGTGACTTGCTTCATTTCCTGAAGCTGGACTCAGCTTTCAAAGTTAAGGAAAGTTTCCTCCTGAGTAAGCTTTTTCTAACTCTAGGAAGTTGAGTTTGGTTTATGTACTGCTGCACAATAATTCACGTGATAATTCACATTCCCTTTGTACAGCATAACTTGATATCTCTATTATTTGGGGAGCTCCGGTCCTGTTTTCCCCGAACTGAAACAGGTCTCCCTTGGGGAGCTCTCCACTTCTGGGCTCGTTCCTGTCCTGGCTGACAGCGGGGAAGGGAGCGGCGTCTGCAGTGAGAACCACGGCCAGCACAGGTGTGATGGTGGGGTCTTTCTCAAACTAAAATATTTTCCAAGCTGACAATCCGCAGTGAGCCTTGGCAAGTTTCCTTTAACTAGACAAAATCAGTTCCTACTTGGGAAGGACAGAAACCTTTCCCCGAGCATTAACTGAGAAGTGAAAAAACAAAATGCAACCTGCCTCTGCTGCTGGCCTGCCAAATCACAGCGAGAGCAACCTCTGCGATCTGTTTGCTTTCAGATAGCTCAGCCGGAGTGAGTTCTCGCACCGCTAATGTCAGTGGAAATTTTCTATTGGATTAAATGGCCCGGGGTCTGATAGTGTCTAAGAAACAAGAAATACGCTGTCACTCTTCCTTCCCCTGCCAGACTCATGTTGACCAAGATGTACTATTTTTGTCTGAGTTTTAGGGCCTGCCTGATATGAAGTGTGAACGTGTGAGACCTCGCCCTGAGAGATGCTGAGCACCGCGATGGCCGCTGCATTCACACCTGGCAAGATTCACCCCCAAGTATGGGGCCTTTTTTCTTTTAATTTTATGTGAGCTGAAAAAAACATCAGAACCAAATAATCCAACAATCCCTCACTAAGAAAAAAAAATAGAAAGTTGAACACATCTCGCCTGTTGAAAGGCTCAGCATATGCCAACCTTTACGTCACACGAGTGCAGGCATTAAAGGCAGTGAAGAGCATATGTGGCACGCAGCGCAGCCGTACCTGTGTGCTCGTATTTGTGTCGCAGCAGGGAACTGCTCTTCTGGAATGTCTTGTCACATAAGTCACACGCGTACATGCCGCTCTCCGTCTTCTTGATCTTCTTTCGGGACAGACAGGAGTCGGAGTCTGTCATGTCGTCGAGGCCGGACATGTAGTCTGGGGTTCCATCAAGCAATTCTCCCTGCAAGAGAACCACCCATCAGTGACACCCACATCCACAGCCACACCTTCATGTGCAGGAAACACCCAGCAAAACCTAAAATAATGCCTGGGGTTACTCATGGCCTCTCCTCGCTTAGGACCCTATCTCAGTGATAAAACTACAGCTGATGGAAGCTGTGGGCATAATAAGGAGCCTTGAACGCCTCTGTCTTGAACCAGCTTCAAAAACTTTCAGTCTTTGAGCACCCGTCAATAGCATGATTAACATAAGCAAGCAGTAGTTATCATATAGGTACTCGATATTTTCAGAGAGAGGAAAATGCAAAGTGGAGGCTCTTCGTGGACAATAAAATAATAGTTTACAGGGGGAAGTGTAAGCAACAGCTGAGAGATCATTCATTTCAAAACATTGAAACTTGGATGTATTCTGCATCTGTAGAAAGGTTTTAATTGAATTTTATATTTAGGTACAAATGTTATTATTATGCAATCCATTTAAATGTATGTCTCCCGACTAAAGGCCTCAAGCTATATTTTTATATTTAATTTTGTAATTTGAAATAGGGAATATTAATAACACTTTTTATCAATGTTCTATCTATGTTAAAACAGCCTTCAGCATTAAGCAATAATGAATGTGGATCAGTAAATTATTAAATTTCTTGATATTTATTTTGTCTTGATCCAAAGAGAGTGCAAACTTGCATGATAACATACATTTCCATTCGCTATCACACAGTTCAGTTTTCTTAGACTAGGTTTGCACTAATTAATATTAGAGAAGATTAAATAGGCTTAAATACATTTACAAAGAGGGCAGATGTACTGTAAATTGGAATAGTGGAACAGCTGTTATGGAGGTGCAGTGCTATTTATGCTCCTATTGTGCAAAGAGGGATTACAGTCTGTAATGTAAAACCATACCTGATTTTCACATTTGAAACAATAAAACATTTACTAGTCAGTAAAATTACTAATAGACTATAATAGGACATAGGGGAACATGCACAAATGCAAAAAAAATATATTAATCTATAATCAGTTAATCTCATTTAACTAAATTCTGTACATTATATCTGAATACACCCAGCGAAAAGCTATAAAAGTAGGTGACTTTCTGTAGAGCAGCTCTTTGCTATAGGCATGCAAGCAGCAAAATCATCTACAACTCTTGTAGAGTCTCTGGGACCACCTGAGAAAAGAAGCAAAGGTTGCAGCCAGGCAAGACGTGTTGACCCACATCAGGTGTCCACAGAAAGACTGTGTTTGTAATTAAGGGTCCTAGCTGCTACCTCTCCAATTTCACTTAATCTCTGTTGGTTTTTTGTTTTGTTGTTGTTGTTGTCATTGTGGTTTTTTTTCCTGAAGCTTCTCCAGATGCCTAGCAAGGATTTGAGGACTGGTAGTCCTGGAACAGCGCTGGGTGGGCTGAAGGAAGGGGCTGTGCTGAAGCAGCACATCAGAGTGTCTCATGCCCCCCGACATTCATGAGCAGGCAGAAAGCCTTTCCTCTGCACAGTGGTTGAGCCATCCCCTCAAAAACATGCAGTAGGAAACTTTTGAGACTTTCAATGGGATATGGCTGTTAGGAGGCCAAACAGACCTCTGCTTAGAGGGCTATGGCTTTGTGTCCAGATGTAGGGTGATGCCCAAAGTTTCCTGCAGTTCCTTCTCCCCATGGGTTACGCTCACTGTGAGGGAAGCCCGGCAGAGGCTGATTTCCCTCAAAATTTTTTTTCTTTTTATCCGCAGGATGGGATTTTTCATGGACAGAATTATTTAGACACGATTGCGATAAGGAACGACTGACCTCTTAACAGAATAAAGACATAAGCATTACATCCACTCAAAGCTATTGATACTGCTTCTGAAACCAAGTGAAAGTCTGGTAATTTCAATTTCTCTTCCTACCCCACAGCATTTTCACAAGTTCAGACTAAAACAAACTTGCTTCTTTTGTTGGAAATCATTAATATAACCTCAGGCTTTTTCTTCTGTAGCAGGACATATCACAAAGTACTACATTCTATCCTTTCAAAAGAAATCGGTCACAACAATTTACCTGAAATCCTTGTTTCCGCTGGTACTTTCTCCTTTGCTGCATATCAGCAAAAGTAGCTGCTCCAGTTGGGTAAGTATAGGCCATATGTGGTAGGAAGCTCATCTGATCTAGTCCTGGGTATGGTCGCAGCCCAGGAATACTGGTCTGGACTGGTGGCATAAAAGTGGCTGGGGGAAATGCGCTTTGTGGTGGAAGTGTTGTGTATAAAGGTTTGGCACTAAATGGGTTCATACCAAATACTGGGTTAGTGCTTTTATCCAGATTATTTGAATTAGAAAACTCCTTCTTGATAAAAGTCAAGTTCAGTGGCTCATCTGAGTTTTCAGATGATGAAGAAACATTGTTGTGTTCTAAATTTACACTATTAGATTTCGTTTTGTTCTTTGTGGCTATAATACTTTTGGGTTCCTTCATTTGTTTTGGTAAAGACAAGTCCAAAGGCTCAGCCTGAAGCTCCTCAGAAGAGAAACTGTTTGGAGTGTAAGAACTACTGTGGGAGTTTTTAGAAGATGTGGAAGAAAGATTTAAAGGAGAAGGAGTATTGCTCCTAGAGTGGTCCAATTTATCAACTGGTTTAATATTGGTAAAATGAGGAGGTTTTGTTAGCCTGAGAGGAGTATCACAATTAGTAACACTGTTATGGAGTTCAGCGATAGATGGTGACGTTATAGAGTCCACAGGCTTTATTGGAGATCTGGCTGACAACGAGTCTTTAGTGGGAGCGTTGTTGGTGGCAGCCAGCACCACCTTGGCACTGGTCCTTTCCAGTGATGGTGACCTGGAACTTGAATACTGGTAGACTTTTCTTTGCTCAAACCATTCCTTCACAAATTCCTGAGGAAGGCCAACAGCAATGGAAATTTTCAGTAGTTCATCAGAGTTGGGTTCCATATTCATAGCATAATATGCTTTAAGTACAGACATGTGGTCCTTGTATGGGTTGATGGGGCTAGTCATTCCTTTCTCAGAAAGTACTGATGACAGCAAGAGGGTTTGCTTATCAAACACTCCAGGTTTGTTGGGAACCATGTTCTCGTGCGGCTGAAGGACTGCCTTGATTTCCTCGTTCATTTTACACAGGTAACGCTCATGCTGATGCAACGGAATGGGACCAGGAAAGCTTTCTTTACAGAACTGGCATGAAAATGGAGTGGATACGTTATGGTTCTCTATCATCTTATCTTCAGTTACCAGGTCTATTAGGGTTCGCAGCTTCTCTTTTTTAATGTTATTGAGCTGCCTCCTCGAGTCTGTGGTTAAGCTCTGGAGGCAAGCTTTGGCTTCATTGACTTTCTCTAATGTATAGTCAATAATACTTTTAGTGGCACCATTATGACTTACTACTGGAAGACCCACGGGGGGAATATTGGGGGAGGTAACTCCTTGTTCCTCTGCTTGGGAGCATGAATCCTTCATGTGATAAACCTTCAACTTGGAGATCTCTTCAGCCTTGCAGTCCATTTTCTGCCTGGAAACCGTGTTGTCCACAATCTGTAGGACCTTCTGCACCTCACTTAAATTACTGCCTACTGCAGGAAACCCAAGCAATGGTGCTTCCATCCCTACACCTAAGTGCTGCATTGGACTTTGAGCAGAAGTGTGAACTCCTAAGGGGCTGGTTGCTCCAAGTCCACCATTCAAAAAAGGACTAGTTGTTGCACTAAACCCATGTGAGGCCATAAGAACCTTATATTCATTGAAATCTAGTGGTTCTGTTTTAATTTTCAGTAGGCCTGTTTGTTCAGACATACTAAGTGGTTTGCCATTCTCCAGCTTGTTTCTCAGCTGTGTAATGGCTGAATTAGTAGGAGAGGAAGATACAGAATTAGGAGAAGAACCCGTCTTGATATTGTTTCTCATTCTGCCATTTACAGAGATTAAGCCAATACACTTCTTGCTGCTGATGTGCGAACTGTAGGAGCCAGAATGGGAGAAACGTTTCTTGCAGTTTGGACACTCATATGGTTTTTCACCTAAAATGATAATTAAAACCAAATGTTAATTATCATTGTTGCTATGATGATTGCAAGTGATCACATTTGTTATCAAACTGATCATCTAGGTATCCACTAATTAATAGTGAGGAGAATGTCAGTCCTGAGAATATGGCCACATACCACCAACGCTTTACCCTCCTCTTTCTACAGGTTTTGAGGTCAGTTTGGACCCACAGTCTCCAGCCTGGCAATAGCCACCAAGGTGTGAGCTTGGCCACCGACCAACTATCACAGTGACAAGTAAGTGCCCTGTGACTAAGGCAGTCAAATCAAATCTAGACTGTTCAAATTTGATGTGTTTATTCTTTTTTTTTTCTTTTTTTTTTTTTTTCTTTCAGAAAGGAATTGAGTTGCACTGAAAATGAGCATGTCATGAGAAACTGAGTCCTGATGTTTACACGGGCACATAGTGACAGGACAAGGGGGAATGGTTTTAAACTAAAAGTGGGAAGATTTAGATTAGAGGTTAGGAGGATATTCTTCACTCAGAGGGTGGTGAGGCACTGGAACAGGCTGCCCAAAGAAGCTGTGAATGCCTCATCCCTGGAGGTGTTCAAGGCCAGGCTGGATGGGGCTTTGGGCCCCGTCTGAGAGTATCCTCCCAGAGTATTTCTGGGGTCTTTTTGGTATGAAAAACACACTGGACTCTTCAAAATCCAGCTGAACAGAAATGAGTGAATGGTTCTGAACTCAAACTGCCGAATAAACAATCTGTATTATTTACAAAAAGCTTTACTATTTCCAAATCTTTCAGCAAGACCCTAGTATTAACAGCATGATAAATGAGGATGACTCAGATATCACTTATGAAATACCTTGGTAGCTCCAAGAAGCCAGACGCAGAACTGTGTAAATTTTAAGCAGTCTTTAAAACTCAGCTAATTAAACAAAATGCAAATGAGCACACCAGCACCTCCGCTACTCACCACTGTGAATTCGCAGGTGTTCCTTCAGATGGTGTTTATATTTGAAGGCCTTGCCACACTCAGTGCATTTGAACTTGCGATTGCCTGCTCCTTGGGTCAGCATTTGGTGCTGGGAGAAAAAAAGACACTGACGTGAATTTTATGCAAGAGAAACCATGAATTTCGAGCTTAAAAACAAAAACAAAATTAATGTGGCTCTGAATTTATCAAGCAGACCAAAAGGTCTGCATGTACATTTATTTGTCTCATCAGTGTTGCAATAAAAATCAAAATGTTGGCAGTAAACCGAAACAAATGAGAAAGTACTTTCACATGAGCATTCGATATTTGCTTTAGAATTATTTCCTAAGTCTCTCATCAGAAATGTGTTGCTTTAAGGTATCTTACGATGAGGGAAACTGTTTTATAAGAAGATTTGTGGCTCTTAATATTCCTAGCAGATCCTGAACATGTGGGGCTCCGCTTGTTTAAAAATTCTGTTTACTGCATGTGTAGAAAAGACAGAAACACTGCCGTTAGTGGCATTTCGCGTAAGATTTAATTCATTATCGAGCAGAAGAGACTGTGTCTTCAGCATGAGCTGCTGCTGGAAATTTTTTTTTAAACCACAGACCAGCAGGACAGACTTCAGCTACCTTCCATGCCATGCTGTCCCCAGCGCTGTTTGGAGGGGCAAGAGAGGTTGGAAAGTTAAGAGCAGCATAAAGACATAATCAAAGGCAGCTGACCTTTTTTACAACATGCAAGAAAAGCCTGGCGACTTTGAATTTGGAGGGGAAAAATAATAATAATCATGATAATAATGCAGCCATCCGCTCTGGATGCTCAAGGTAGGAGGTCAGCCTTTTGCAGGCAGCGTCGACACAAAAGCTTATTGCAGGAGAAGGAGGGGGGGGGGGAAAGGGGAGAAAGAAAAAAAAAAAAAAAAAAAAAGGCAGCGCCGAAACGGTATGACAACTGCGAGGGTGTGCTGCCTCTTCCCACATTCCTGGCGAGACAGATGGTGTTACATGGGACACAGGGAGGTTTGTTCAAACAGCAGCAACCTTCAAAGATCAAGCAGAGCCCAGCCCGCCGCGCGCCATTGAGGGACCCGCGCTCATATGTTGCTGAGTTGCATAAACAAACAGCAACAGCTGTTTTGTCTCCCCCCATCGCCCTCCGAGGACTACTATAAACTTTAGTTGTGCCACTGTTAATATGATACAATCATTTTAATTTACTAATTGTAAATGCCATGAGCAAATGAGGGGACTTTTCAACACCAAAGCTACCATTCATAATGCGCCAGCACAAGCACGCTCTCGCATGTGAAATTTCAGGCAGTTACGTTGGATAAATACTGAGGCTTTTTTTTTTTTTTTTCCCCTGGTGTTTTTAATGATATGAAGCAAAAGGAGGGAAAACAAAAAAGAAAAAAGAAAAGAAAAAAACTTACAGTAGATTATAAGAAAAAATACATATGTGAAAATGTGTTTGTCTACCAGAAATGCCACGGAAAGGAAAGAATACAAGAAACTGTTCCACAATCATTTATATTGATTTGAGATCAAGGAAAAGATACGGTTCTCTTAAAAATGCTATTTGCAGAATCGCGTGATTAGAAGATGTGTGTTTGCCTAACTGAATTTACCTTACAGTGAAAAAAAATAAAACTACCAAGAGAAATACAGCTGATTATGATTTGCAGTTTTTTAAGGAAAATAAATATGGCATAAAGCCTTTATAATTTGACACAATGCACACACATCTATTTATTTAAGTTTTAAACACGCCATTTGAGTTTCCATTACAACCCTCCATAATACTGGTTTTCTGAAGTAATTCTCTAGCGAGGACAGGAGTACTTTTTCCTATGGCACGCGGTTTTGTGGCACAGGTCTCCTGCCAGTCTGTTCAGGAGCACTAAGGAAGCTCAGTCACCTGTTTGAGACGCAGCATTTCCTTAAATGCAGCCCTGATATAATATTACATGCATCACATCGAGGAAAAACTGCTTTGATTTATTGCAGATATGCTGCTGGGATACACAAACGATAGCGCATGCATGTGTTAGTGGCACAATCACAAATGATAGCCTATGTGTACAGGAGGAAGAGTTATTCTAAAAATGTGCAATTATATTTAATGAACGATTATACCAAATACGTATAATTTCGTGTGATTGAAAAGGTTACTCAAAAAGTAATGAAAAAATATTGGTGGATCTTTTAGTATGTCTTTGAGCTCCTATTTGCAAAACTGCAAAGTAAAACTAGGTGAAAAATGGAATTAAAATTGCTGAGATGTTTAATAATGTATAATTAAAATGCTACAGTTTCATTCACTTTTTGAGGAACATAAAAACGAAACTAAAGTCAAGTTAAAGTGCAAATAAAATTTCTAAATTAGAAATTAACACACTCATTCGATCGTGAACATAAGACTATTAAATCATATTAGAAGAGACCATCAAAAAATCATTTAGACCTCAATTAAAGCTATTACCATTAAAAGATCTGCATCTTCAAAATGCCATGAAAAATTAATAATGATTGCCAATCAAAGCAATATCGTTTCTCTAAGGGGTTATTACAGAAAGAAATCACTTAAAGCCAGCCCCCCACCTGATCTGTCCCTGGCTTGTGTGTCACCATATGCCGCTCGAGCTGGGTGCGGTAGGCAAACGTGTAGCTACAGAGAGGGCACGAGAAGTTCTCCTCGTTCTTCTCGTGGCGGTACTTGATGTGCTCCTTGAGGGACGTCAGGCGCTTGTAGCCCCGGTCGCAGTAGGGGCAGGTCAGCAGTTGGGCGAAGGCATCTGGAGTTCCAGGTGGCAGGTCTGCGCCCCGGGACGGGGGGAGAGAGGCAGGCCAAAAGGTCAGCGAGGCAATGGCAGCTAATGGGCTTACTGCCCGGGCTGGTATGAGAGGAATCGCTGCAATCTGCCGCCCGACGGGGACGGCGCTTCCAACCGGCCGCCAACCGCACCGGCCCCGTGCGCGCCCCGGCACCCGCCGCGGACCCCACGTGGAAATGGGCACCCGACCTCACTCCTCGTGTGGCTGGGGAGCTGAGGGATGCTGTTCTCCATCACCTGCCCATCCGCATCCCGGCTCCAGCTCACTGTGCTACATACGCCATTGACCAAATCCTCCTTAGGGACGGTTTTCCCATTATTTATCAAGGAATCGCAGAGCCACGGGCCGGAAACCCCGTATTTTTTTGCATTAAAACTCGATACTTCCCGAACTCACACCCAGAGTGGCAGCCGTCCTCCCCTTTAAAGTAAGCTCTAAATCAAGCTCTTCAGTTCATCCGCAAAATAATACAAATTTGCTGACTAAAACATCACAATACACTAAAATTACAGCCCCAATCTTTGCTCATGAAATTCCATGCCGCTGCAGCTGTTCTTCAATTTTTAAGGTAAACACCCAGGCATGTAGTGCATTTATAATTGCAACAGCTGCAAGAGGTCAGGATACTGGCTAAAAATGAATTACAGCCTCACCGTTTTCTTCTTGCCCATTGGCCTCTGGAGTGCCAAGGCGAGACAGTTCCTCGGGGGCTTCGGGGTAAATAATGGCTGTGTCGCTGCGCTGCAGGTACTCTGCTATGCTGACTGCATGCCCATCTCCTTCCTCCAGTTTCCTTTTGGCAAAATATTCCTCAAAGTCCGACGTGCAATTTGCATTCTTAACTAAAACGAGAGAAGAGGAGAAGAAGGGGGTTTGAGTACATCCTGCCCGAGAGCACCAGCTGGCGAGCTGAGCTGGCGTGCATGCTGGAGCCGCAAGGCTGGGGCTGGGGCTGGATCCTTGCTCTCATCGGTCTTGCTCCAGCTCCCAGTAAAATTAATGCTGGCTTTCTACCGGCTGGGATGGGAGTAAGGCTGGGTGGTTAAATTACCAGGAACACGGGCTGTATGGGGCAGCAAGAGAAGTTTTTGAGGTCTTGGTAATGAAGGTAATACTTCATCTAGGGAACCTCTTGGGGTTTCTGGGGAACCCACGGCTCTCAGCATGAACACACCATGACTAACAGGGCTGAGCTCAGCTGCCCTCAAATCCTCTCAACCCCAGGAAGCACAGCCTCGAGACAGCTCCTGCAATGGAGACGGTATTTGCAGGTGGTAAAGACCACAACCACTTATCCTTCATGAGAAGTCCTACCTCCACCTGCATGCCCGTGGTGGGCACGCCAAGAGAGCAGCTCCTGTGAAAACTCACAAAATCTTCCTTTTTTTTTTTTTTTTTTTTCTTCAAAAATTAGTCTCTGGGCAATTTATAGTGGAAGAATAGGTTGTTTTAAAAAATGTATTGCTTCATAGATTTTCACAAATAGAACCACATGTTTTAGACCAGAACTGGGATTCTGAGCCTAAAACCACTTTTACAGTCTGTACAAGAGTTTGCCTTCTTTTCCTCAAATGTTAACCAAATTTTTTATTGTCCGTGCAATGTCCATGAAACATAATATATTCCCAACCAAAAAGCATCCTGTTACTAAAAATATGCTTTTCTCCTCCATGTATGAACACTGCATACAGGAAAAATATTAAAAACTCTGGGATGCTATAGAAAATATTACTATAATTACACCAGAAAAAAAAAAGAACTGATCATTTTCCTTTTTCTTTCCTTTTTTTTTTTTTTTTCTTTCTTTTTATTTTTTTTCCATTATTATTATTTTTTTTTTATTATTAACAAGTTTTGGAAGACAGTTGGTGGCAGGGAATTTAAGATACTTGGTTTTAACTGACCATAAATGAAAAGAATGGCTTATGATTGACTACATTTTTAATGTATTTCTCCTTAGGTGAAATAAGAAAATGAGGCACAGCTATGAACTATTCTACAGTTCATGTAAAAGTAAAATATTAAATGTCTTGACTCTGCCCTTGCTTATGTCAGAGAGCAACAGAGAGTAAGTTCATGGAAATCAAAGGGGGTTCTGTGAAAAGGAAAGCAGAATCAGGCCCTAGAGAGTTACACTGGTTTGTAACCACTGGAAGTGGGACAACAAACAGCCCCTTAGTGTTTGGAAATGAGTAATGCTTTGCCTCAGTTTCCTACAAAAATGCAAGGTGATAGTTGCTGTCAAAGTGAGATGTGGCCTCTGACTGTGGCACAAGTGGAAATCTGAAAGAGCCTGATTTGAAGTGCTGATCTTGCTGTCATTGATAAAAGCAGATTATCAGCTGATATTCAGATATTCAGCTATGCAAACCTCATCCCTTTAGCCGATAAGATCAAATCCTCTGGCTGAGACAAATATGCCCTATTTGTCATATGGGCAGAGCAGCTTCTCAAATACTCCACAGTATTTTAGTGACAGCGACCAAATGGCGTAGTTCATGGGACTGCATTTGCGGAAGGAAACTTCTGTTCCTATCGCAGGGCTTTTATAGGGAATCAGTACAACAACCAGTTCTCCTCTCTTGGTCCTTCTGTAGCTCTTGTGATCATTTTGATTAGCATGAGAAATGGTATCTCTTTTTTATTATTTTTTTTTGGCCAAGAAACTTCTAGAGAAGGGGGGTTGCATGTAGAGCGAGCAGGACCTACCCTGCCTCCATTTTGTTGCTGTGAGAGAAACGTAACAAAATGGCGGTTGCTGAAGTGCACCTCAGGCACAAGGGTGTCAGACTGTGTTTTTAACTTTGATTTTATCAGGAAAAAAAAAAAAAAAAAAGAAAGAAAGAAAAAAAAAAAAAAGCAGAGATATTACTCTTTAAGTCAAAACCCTCACTTTTTACTCCCTTACTACACCTTGTCCCTTACTATGCCTTACAATTGGTGTAAGACCACCTGGCCTAATGCTACCCCATCTCTGCTCCTTCCCTTGGCTCAGCATTAATCCAAGGAAAACAAGTTAATTTCTTGCCCAATTCAGGCTGTGACCAGCAAATGCTACCTGTGAAGCAGGGGGAGAGAGCTGTCCTCCAGAGAAGAGATATGGGAGCAGAAAGAGGAAAGGGTGGGAGGAACTTGCCCTGGTCCCATCCTGCAGGCAGACTGCATGGTTTTGGAGCTTGTGACTATGTTTACAGGGTAGGAATTCAAGGCCTGAGTTGATATTGGGGACTTCAGCCCTGAACTCGACCCCAGCTCAAGTAGGAAGGTTCTCCTTTCCCAGTCCCCTAGTCTTTCTGGAGGCTGCTGTAATATTACTGGCCTTGGCTTCCTAATTCTCTGCGTTATTTGGCTCCTACGTCTGTGCATGCAACCCAGGAGCTAAAACAAATGTTTATGTCTACATTATAACCCCCCCAAAACATGGGGATTTAGTGGAAAAGTTGACAGATCCTTAAATGAAACAATACAACCAGTGCTGCAGCATCGCCGATTAGCATAAATTGCAAAAGGTGACCATGTGTGTCTGGTGTCTCACAAGCTATGCTGCTGACAATTCAGACATCACTGGAAGTTCACCCAGTGTTACTCAAAAGGCTCATCTGATAGCCATTAGGTCTCTCTCTCAAATTCTGGGGGAAAGGCTTACTTCCCCCCAAGCCCTAATTTGTTTTCCATGCATAAAGTCATGTTCCCAGATTCTTCATGGACTGACACTGCACACACATTGCACATCCCCTCCTGTGAGTCAAGAATTTCAGCAAGATCTGCACTGGGTGACCTCACCCAATAAGTCTTTTTTTAATTAATTATTGGAGCCTGGAGAGCAGAACTGTTTTCAGCTCCAGAGGCTGATGTGGCCATGTCACATAAAAATAAAACGCATTAAGGAAAGCTATCTTTGGAGGTATTTAGGACCTTTCAAGATAAAGTGAGAGAGAGGTTCAAGGAGCTTGGGAGACCAGTTATTTTGTGTGGGAACTCGTCCTGCGAGATGGTGATAGCTGCCCTTAATCGCAAACAAAGCTAATAAAACCACAGCCTTCATTAGCCAGGAAGTGAGAGGCCCCCATTGGTACACACAGATTACAGTCTGAAAACGGCCTGTCCTCCAACCTGCCAAGTTTTACTTCTGTTTTCCTCCCCCCAAGGGTTTTTCTTCCCTTCTTTAAATTATATTAAGAAATCTTTATTCAAAGCTTGTCAGATGTTAGCAATCGAAACTGGGAATTTCTTTGTCTTTGTTTACAGTGAATTTGTCAATCTATTTTCTGCAAACATCCCAGTTGCAATAACCACAACAGGTACGGTAAAATAAACCATGGGAATTTATCCATTCACATATTAAAAATGACTTAGACCGAACATCATTTTGTCAAGTAATCATTTCAGAAATTCCCAGAAATATTTACAAATTAATTTAGCAGGACCAAGACTAGCATTTTCACTCTAATGGTCACTTTTGCTTTTTCACTATAAAGCCTCTGCAGCTCATTATAAAAATGCAGCTGATTAATGTATGGATAACAAGATTTCTTTTTTAAGTACCTCTAGGAAGTGGCCATCCTGACAATAGCAGAATAATTTAATAATGGAGGCTTTTATTTTAGCTTTTTTTTTTTTTTTTTTCCCTCTCTGCTAATGACATTCTGCGATGAATTTGATACTAAAAATACACTACAGTTGTTGCATGCACCTTCAGCAACTTTGTGGTTGGATGTCTGTGAATGAGACTGAAATTTTATTCTCTATTTCTGTGTTCAACCCAGGTTGCGAAGCACCACGAGATAATGTGCTCCAGTGTTAGTGTTCCAGTTTCAGGATGGAGAAGGATGTTTTATTAAACAAGAGTGATCACCCTAGACCATCCAGGAGGGCTTGTGTTAATCTGAAGGAAGCCCCAAATGGCTTTCTTGGACACCAGGAGGTCTTGGACATCAGAACCTCAAATAATTTATTAAACATGTGTGTCTAATCCCCTTAGTTCCTGCAGGAAAAAATTGGGGACAGACACTCAAGACAGGCCTAGAGCCTATGGTGAGGCTGAAGAAGAAAACTTCAAGCATTTCCCAGGCTAGTCAGGAAGAATTTCCAACAACTTTTCCCTTTCCTCCTTCAGTGTTGGCTGGGGCAGCTCATCAGGAAGTCTGGGGAGTCTTGCCCTGTTGCATACTCTGCAGGAAGGATGCTGCAGCTCCTAACAGTCACCTGGCATCTCTCACTCAAAGTGGAAAGATGGGCAAAGACACTTGTTTTTTCAGATGATGTAGTATGACTAAACAATCAGGCATCACTCTGAAGAGACACTGGAGACTGCAGATGTTACAGAAATATGTCCAACCCAAGACACCCCGACACCTCTCTCCACTGAAATAGCTGTCTCTGAATGTGTCTGTGATAAAAGATTTGAATGGAGCACTAGCAGAGCATTAGGCAACTCTTTATGGTTATTTGAGCAAGCTGCTCATTGCAGCAATCAGCAGTTCGAGTAAAGAGAAGTCTGTGACTTTTGCAGACGATATTTGGGGGAAGGTCTGCTTCTGCTGGATGCAACATCCAGAGGAACTTTTGCGTATTAAATGCAGAGCACCTAGAGTGCTCCCAGAAACAGGAGTTTGCAGTGCACCAAGCCAGGTAGGGGGAACCCTTCTCCTTCCCTCCAGAAGTTTGGTTTCAGAAGAGGCTGGACAACCCTCGGCCCTGGACCGGCTGAAGGGCTGTGCAGCAGGGCTGTGGCCCTGGCCGGATGCCGTGAGGCCAAAGTCGAACATGCAGAAGAGACCATCAGATACTGGAAGGGAAGGGGCTAAGAGGACAGAAAGTTTTCCCCCTTGAGCAGACCACATCACAAGTATGAAAGAGTCAAGGCCTGTTATGGTAAGGAAAATACGTGCAAAGGAAGTCACACGGCCTGATAGGGGACCTCAGAGGCTCTGGTAATGGTAATTCAGATAAGCATCAAGTCTTATTTCTGAATCAGACGTCTTTTAAAGTCCTGTTTCTCCAAGTGCTAAGAACAATTTGTCACTTTATTAAAATCCCTTGGAAAAAAAAATCTATTAAAATGTGCGTGTACCCAGTTCTGTTCAGCAACACCGTTAAGTATGTATGCATTGATAAGCTGTGCCTCAGTCCCACTCTCCTTTCATGCATAATAAGTCTAATAGATGAAAAAAACAGTGACATGGTTTTACTTTCCTATTATTTTCCCCCTCAAGAATTATAAAGTAAATTTCTCGTGTTACTTAATAAGAACATTGGGGTTTTATGTGGGTGTTAGCAACATTAGGAAAGTGTGAGTAATAAAGTCCTTGCAATACTTAGGTACCACATTTTACAGTAATATTTCTAGAGGACATTACCTATGAACTGAACCTGCTAATGGAATGAATAGAAATGTACTTATACTAGAAAACTCTCTACTTTTAACCTTGTAGACCAGGCCTATCTGCAGCATCTTAAACTGCAACTCAGACAACACGCAAAAGAAACGTTGGGTGATGTATGGAATTCAGCCGTGCTGAGGATAGAGGAGGGCCTTGTGGCCTTAGGAAAAAACATGGTAAACCCCTGAATTCATTTGGATTAAAAAATAGTAACAGAAACCTTTTGCTGTTTTGCTCAGCTACAGAAAAAAAAGAGATGGCTCAGAGATGATGCCTGCTAAATATCTCTGTCCCCTTTCTTGTTCCACAAAATGTATTGATTTCTAAGAAGAGGGGAAAGAAAGAGATGTGGAAAGTGGAAAAAAAAAAAAAAGAAAAAAAAAAGAAAAAAAAAAGAAAAGAAGAAAAACAGATTAGCCAGAAACATAATAATCTCATAAATATGCATTTAAATAGTGTGTGTCTGTGTATCTATGTAAGGGGTTTATGCGTGTCTTTCTGAAAAGATGTTTCCGTTTCTGAAGTAGCTTACTCTGTGCACCATGCGAATCTGGGGTTGCCAGGAAGAGTGCACCCCATCCTCATTATCAAGCTCTTTGTACAGTCTCTCTCATTAAAAGACTCCTGTATCCTGGGCCTGCTACTTTAAACTATACTGTATTTGCCCTCGCTGGGAAAACATCTCCTCATGCTGCTGCAAACTATTAGCTTACAAGGATGCAGTTAAAATGTGTTATGGGCTGAAACGTTGCAGGGCATGGGAGGGGTAGCAAGGGCTCTCACCGAGCCAGTGTCTCACTCTACCGTTGAGATCAAATTGCAGAAAAATAAATTAAAAGTAAGAGAATTATGTAAATGTTTCCCAGTTGTTAAACTGCAAACAAGAAAATTTGTTTTGTCACTTCTCTTCATGCACAGCTAATTCGAAATGATACAGAACAAAAGTGACGGTCAGATAACCCAACACCTTACCTGTACCATTGTTTCCAGTGGTCTGAATTGCGGCTTCAGGCCCCATAGTGTCATAATCTTCCTTCATTTCTTCTGTGAAATAAGCATGCACACTTTTAGCATTTGCACATTATGGAACTGCTCACAAAGCTAGCAAGCACATTGCAGGAATGGGGAAGATTTGTCTAAAGGAAGCAGAGAAAAGGGCTGTTGTGGCCCTCTATACAATGGCTTTGTTCTGGCAACTGAATGAATTCAGCAGTGCTGGACGGACAAGAACTTATTTACTTTAAACATTACAGCAAGTGGTGGAAAACAGAACTATTTGTTCGGAGTAAATGAAGGGCTTTTCCCAATATCAAATCGAATAAGCACCCCGGTGATAAAAAGGGATTTTTTTTAATTTTTTTTTTTTTCACATTTAAAAGAAATAATCAGTTAACAGACACTGAAAGATCTGTACCTGGAAGAAACAGCAAATACAAAAGGAAGACAGAAGGTCTTATATCTCTCTTTCTATCTATCGCCACACAGATCTTTTGAGTTGTCATCGTCATTTTAACCTCATTCGACGTGAGGCATTTATTAATATCAAGTGGCGCAGAAATGTAACAAATTTTCAACTGTGGGCAGCTCCTGTCTGCCCATACGATTTGTTTGCATCTTCCGTGCACTCTCTGTGCACTGACAAAGTCTGCCTTTATGGCCATAAATTGGGTTAATTCACATGCAAATGAGCACGATATGTATAGAATTATTTGCTATATATTTATCATGGATCCATTTAGTTTCTGTGAAACAGAGGGGTTCAGAGTATGTTTAAAATAGCAGTAATAAGAGGCTGGATGCAGCTCCATCACTGCTTATTTTCATGGATGTTTCAGCCTGCCTTGAAGTGCCTGTCAAACTTGGTTCCTTGCTGCTAATTTGTTAGTTCATGTGCAACAGGTATTCACACATACAGCTCGGTCAAGATTTAACCTTCCAAAGGATTTTCACAGGCAGAAATAAATATACA
>NC_092593.1:4407500-4415000 GCF_047663525.1 Anas platyrhynchos | reverse complement strand
TTTTTTTTCTTTTTTAGAATAATTGACAATAGTTTCTTTAAATGTGGGTCACCGGGCAGAGCACTCTTAATGTATTGCAAACTGATTACTATTTTCGCACTTATGATGCATAAAGTTTTACTCAGTGTCGAGAAATGAAAGCCCTCCTACACAACGCATCCTAACTTCAGACTGTTCTTTCCACTAGGTCAAGCAGGCAACTTCGAGCTTCACCCAGACTTTATTCATGCACTGGAGCTACAGAGGTGGCACCAAAAAAAAAAAAAAAAAAAGAGATGTGCACAAAGAAGAGCCCAAAGAAGCCCTCCCTGCAATGCAATAAATGGGAAGGAAGACACACTGTTAGCTGGCTCAAAACAGACACCGATTTTAAATCTGTTTTAAAGGTATCTCAAAAGGCCAACTGAGGAGCAGCAATAAATGTTCAGACCAGCATCGGTATCCACAGTTCCAGCAGTAATCTTCACAGGAATTAATTGCAGATCCGTGTTAACAGTTGCATTGGCAAAGCGTGCTAATAATTATATGCAGGTACTGCATGGATTGCAGTGACATTTGCCATTGAGTGCCATGTTTACATGGGAAGGGATGGATGGGAGCAAACCGCAAGCAAAGGAGGAGTAACTGAATCATTGGCATTGCATTCCATTTTGTGCTGAATCATAGTCGAGTTTCGTTTTCTGTAAGGGGGTTACCAGAGAGTACACAGCTCATGCCTCTGCCTCTGGCAGCAACACAGTATACCTGAGCATGAATCTCCAAAATCCCAGACCTAAAAGACTCTGACTTTGTCTCCAACAAGCGTTAGCTTCAGTCCATGTTGTTATATTCTAGCAAAACTTCTCTATGCCTCTTTAAAATAAATGATACATCAAGTAGTATCATCAGAGGGATTAATTCTGTAGTCAGATTTAGGCAAACAAGATGTTCTTTTTGCTGTCTATGGAAAGAATTCATTCCCTTCTTCTACGTACTTTTTTTGAACAATGCAGTGGCAGGGCTACATGCGACATTTTCTGCCCGTAATGGTACCTGCTGAAAAAATCCACTATTAAAAATGGCCCATGCTAACATTTAAATGTTGATAATAATTAGCCTGACATTTGAAATACAGTGGTTGCAGTGTTGTCTTGAAGATGCTCTGCTGAACATTACCTAACTAGCCCCTTTTCATACTTACGTGCTTTCTGTACATTATTCTGTCAGTTACTGAACAAATAAGACATCAGTTGCTAATGTATTAACATGCAAAAACTACGCTTAAGGGCCAAACACTGCCCCCGATCCACAATGTAACTCCCATTGATGTCAAGTACTGTTAAGGTTGTGACAACCAGTAAAAGAAGGGAACTGAAAAGTAGGGGATCAATTTTCTCCCTGATCTGCAAGGAATTTATGCAAACTGCTCCCTGCTGAAGGAGGGATGGGAAACGCAGCCTGCGTGGTGCCCCAGGAAGGGATGGCTGCCTTCCTCCTCCTCTGGCTAAGGCATCTGGCTTAACCTTTTGAGAAATGCCTGGCCATTTTAGGTGTGCCTGCGATGGTCAGGTCGCTGGTCAAATCCCTCCTTGGTATTTCGATAAAATGAAAGCAAGTGGTTGCTCAACAGTGGCAAGTAATTCGCCAAACAAGCTGAAAATGAAAGCGCCCACGTAAGTACAAATTGCATGGTTCTCCTCAGTGGGTGATGAAAACTGTTTCATCCCCACCTGAGGAATTGCACACTCATTATGAGTGCACCTGTAACATGGAGAAAGTTACATCTACATGCAGAAAGCCCAGGCTAGGAACAGACGGTGGGATGGCCAGGGGACAAACCACAGGAGAAGCCTCAGAAGCATCCTGCAGCCTGGCCACAGATGGGAGCAAGAAAGAAGAAACTGGTTTCTTCCAAAAGGTTCCTGGACACTCCCAAGCCATGCCCAAGAATTTGGGCTTGGTGTGTGCAAAGGATTTAGAGGATGAAGCCTCACACGTGTGCCAATTCTGTGTGTAGATAGGGGAGCACTTCTTTTTGGCTTGTTTTCTTCCTCTGTAGATAGCAGAATACTGCAATGCTCACAACAGTGTGCAGCACATTAACTATAAATGATATTATCTAAGAATGAAGTAATAGCATTACCCTTGCATTTCCTTGCTGTTGTCATCTACCGTTGCCAAATAGAAAAAGGCCTTACCTGCTTTTTGTGTGTGTGTGTGGTTTTTATCTCCTCTGTTCTATTGCTAATGAGTGCCTCTCCTCCTGAGAGAAACGAGGACGATACAAGCGATACAACAGGAAGTTTAGGGTACACCCACTCTTTTCCCACCAGAATAAATACTGTTCTCAGGGAAGGTACATTGATAATGAAAATACATTTAATTTTAGAAATTTCTCTGGCAACCGTAATTGGTATGGGAAGGGTGATTCTGACAGGATGTACCATCAACATGTAAACTCCACAAATAGGGAGACGTAGGATTTGAGAGATAACATTTTGTCAAAACACAGGACCTCAATTGTCTTTAAGATGTGATATTAGAAAGGACCAAAAATAAAGAAATCTGCAATGTAGACTGCTGCTAAGGGCTGCTTAATCCTGAAGCCTCGAAGCTGATGCTCAGGCCTGCATCTCACCCTGCTAGGTCGCCTGTAAATGTAAGTGTTTTAGATTATGTATTTGGTTAAATTAATCAAACCACTACAGACTTCAACAAGCCCATGTAATACTGCTTTGAGCCCTGATAACTAGGAGCTACCCCATGTCATGTAGGCAAATTGCAGTTTCATATTTTTGGCTCTCATAGGGTCTCGAGGCCATTATCCAGGTTGCACTGTCAGGTGAGATACACGGCACACTGGTGAGGCTCTTGGCCCTCTTTCTTTAGGAAGTGCTCGTTTCCTTCTTCCCTCTAACACCAACAGGATTCATCAAGGGTTACATATCTTGATTGGGAGATGTTTATTTCGGCAGCTGTGTGGTTAACTAGTCTTTTTTATTTTATGGTGGTCTCTGCACTGAAGTGATAGGCCAGTTATGGGATGCTGATGACCAGGAGGGGATTTGTCTTCCTATGACTCTTGAGGGTGTTGATTAAATCACAGACAGTAGATTCCCAGGCTGGAAGATCTCTGCTGAATACTTGCTTTTAAATGGTTATACAGCATTAAGAGCACAGCTGAATGCTTTTAGAAATATAAATAATTAATTGTTTATTTATCCTTCCAGGTAGCCTTTTCTCCTGGTACAAAATAGAGCCTGTTCACATGAGAAACAAAAGCATAGCCTGGAGGAAGACCATAAACCTTCAGTTTTCCTTGAAATGAGTACGGAACTGGTATGACTGCTATTCATAATATTAAAAATATATATATTTTTCATTGCTTAACTGTTTCCTTGAACTGATTTTGATGATTTTAAGCATTTGGGGACACATCTTGTGAGTAAGTCTTAAGAAATTACAACTACACTATCTTATCAAATGGCAGAAGAAAATTCCCTCCACAATAACACAGCTTAATATGGCCATGCTTCTAGTTCCCTGCCCTAAATCTGTTCTTCTCTTTCTTTAAATGTAGAGGAGAATATGGGACTATTCTGCGAGTTATCCTACCAATATAGTTTAAAAATAAAAGAATAGCCTAATGTTTCTGAAGACTGAGGAGACAAGTGAACAAGAACAGTTGTGAGCTCTAGTGAGGGATTCTCCTATGTTTGATGTCATTTATTTGAAACTGACTCCCGTGCCTGATGAATAGGCGCAAAATGATCTTCTTTTACTTTCCAAAACTCATGTTTATTCCCACATTCAAATTTTGTGGAATTAGAAAGCAAAATGGATCTCACTGCAGAGTCCCTACTTTACATTTATTTGAGGTTTATTTCAAAGAAATCATGGGTACTCTCATACTTACATTTTGACTAAATTGCCCTCCTTTTACTTTCATAGTAATTTTAAACCTTTTCATTGATTTCAGTAAAAATGCTCCAGATAACTACAGAATTTGGTCCACTTTTTCTATCAACCAACTGAAAAACCTGGCGATGGATAGCACAGGAGAATGCAAGATTTACTGTGGAGGGATGGAGCCAGCCCTGTGTTCTGATTAGCAGTTTGGATGCCATTGTTCTGTCTGGAAAACACATGTCATCCGCAGAATCACCCAAGCTGTCTGTTGGCATCTGCCAACATATCCTCCATCACCTCGCTCGTACTTCTCACTCTCAGCCTTACACCTCATTTCCCCATATTTCTGAAGCCCCCACAAGAGCCCTGATGCAGTTAGGAGCTACCTCTTGTAAAAACTGATGACCCCTTGAGAAACCCACATCGGCAACTATATTGTCTCCAGCCTCGAGCTGACCGACTCAAAATAACAGAAAATAGAACATCCCTCTGAGTTTTCTGGTGTGTCAGATTTGTACCGTGTCTCTCTCTGGAGACAGAAATTCATAATAGCCCAGAGGCTTCATATTTTTTAAATTGTCACATGAAGCCTTGAGTGCTTCCATGAAAGAAGCAGTAGAAAGAGATGCCTGAAGGTAGGCTGGGAAGAATCCAGAATGATGTCAGGTTTCCTTCTACCTTCCCATCAATAGGGTCTTTGAAGAAGAAGCCTCTTCAGAAAAGAAAAAAATAACTTTCTCTTTAGTTAAAAAGGCTACCATGGTTTCAGTTTGGAGACTGACAGTTACGTTAGCTTTATTACCTTAAAATCTATATAGCCTCGTGGTTTGCAGTGGATGGCTTTGCCTCCACCAGTTTTGATGATGTCCTTGAAAGAGAAATATAGATGCATAGCTTCACTTGGTGTTGACTTTGGAGGTGAGTATTTTATCCCCTTTCCTTTGCCTTGCTGTTTGCAAACAGTGGTGATAACTCTTGTGCAGTATGCCTAAGAATTGCAGTGGGGGGAAGAAATCAAAGCTTTCACCGGACTACAACAGTCCCAAGCCTGATAGCACTCCTTCCTCACTGCAGCGACTGATGATGAGGGGAAAAGGAGATGAAAGAGCAGCTGGAACTGCATATCTTTGTCTGTTATCTTTTGTCCCAAAGATGCATTTTTATTTTCATCATTGTTTTTACATTTTATATGGAAAAGAAAAAAAAAAAAAGAAGATTCTTAACTACAGAAAAATGTGTTCTGAGGCCTACACATTTTTGTTTATAACTTTATAGCAAATACAGTCTTTTGCATTCTTGAAAAGGCCTGAGAAAAGTGGTAGTCATGTTCTAGTGTAACTTTCCCAGCAAAGGATAATTTCTGTTCAAATGTATGGGCATGGCAGTTTCTGGAAAATTGTAAATTGCCGTTTACCCTCCTTATTTGTCTGTCAGCCTGTCGGGAACTTGTTCTTTTGCTGTGAAGTTTCTGAAATACAGTTTGTACAATCCTGTCACACTCAGGCAGAGCTACAACAGCTGCACTTGAGTGTATCTCAGGAACCCAGCTCTTCCAACATCTCCTTGGAAGAGCTTAAGTTTATAAATGGTGGCAGAATTGTATTCCTCAGGTTGGGGGCTCTGATGGGTTGCAGAACTTTTCAGGTTTCCATCGTTATGCAGGAGGTGGCAGTATATGGGAGGGCAGCCTCTAGGTAGTGCCCTTCATAGGTAAAAATAAAATTCTCCTAATATTACTCAGCTAGGATGTATTTTGTAGAAAAATAAACAGAAGTTAAAAAAAGAAAAGAAAGAAAACAAAAAAAAAGACAGCCCTTCCATCCACTGACTAAATCTAGATCAAGAAAGCAATACTCTTTTTTTTTTTTTTGGTCAAGAAATACTGGGATGGTGGCTGAGCGGCTGTGGATGAGTGGTTTATATGGTCTTGTCAAATGAGTCAACTTGTCCTTCGTTCTCAAACAAGAGGAAGTCAAATCCACTGCTTACACAATGGCAGAAGCAGTTGCAGCATGTCTAATATGTGATAGGCAGGCGGGCAGAAAGATAGAATTACCCACATAGCGTAGGTTGAAGATTTTATTATTTAAAAAATATATATATTCCAAGAAATGTTTCCTGAAATCACTTGAGACTGTCAAATTGAGACTTATTCTGCACAGCTATCACCGTGTGTTATGTAAATCTGCGTTTACAGACATCATTCAAGCCATGGGCCATTGAGTCCATAGGTCTTAACAGCCACACAACTGCCAGAAAGAGTTATAAAATATCACATAGCCACTTCTTACACAAAAGTCACATTTTGGTTACCTAAAGGGAATGCAAAGACCCTTTGTAAATGGACCCAAACAGCACTAGGGACAAGCATCATTCGATCTATGGGGTGACCCCTTATTGCTGCAAAACTTCAGCTGCAGCAGCATTTGTAATTTCCCTAGGTGGGAAGTACTTACTAGAAACAAGTCCCGCAGCACCCGATCTGTTCCTAACAAAACAAATGAGTGGCACGTTCCCGATTCCTCTCACCTCAAGTTTCAGACTGGAGCGCTTGGGAACTCAACCGAAACCTGGGAGGGGAGGATGAGGGCCTGAAGACTGACCCGGCTGGTGGTCTCTAACATGTTAGGTTGGGGTAGAGTAAATATAAGCAAAAGTATTTTTAAAAAACTTTTGTGCTTTTCTGGAGGCACCACTGTAATCTTGGGAGGAGGAAAAAAAAAATAATTCTTGGGACAACTTCTTCCTTCTGCATTGCGATATCGATTGCTTCTTCTGTGGCACTTTGATACAATCTCCTTCATTTCAGTGGAGCCAGGATCTGCTCCTGCACAGCTCTCTGCCAGACCTTAAATTGCGCAGAATCATTTACTCCCAGATTGTAATACCTTACAGTAACTTTATACCCACCCTGCAACTACATAGTGAAAAAGCAAAAAGGAAAATCAGGGATTTCTTCCCATCTAGTATGATCATAACAGTGCTGATTACCTTATTTAACCCACTGAAAAAAAAAAAGGGGGGGTGGGAGGTAGAGAGAGAAGCATTATACTGATGCTTCAGAGAGAAAAAAATACCTAAACACATTTCTGTCATTCATTGAGTCATTTAGACTAGTGCCTTCTCTTCTTTAGAAAATTACTCAGGTCCTCTTGCTTTCTACATCTACAGTATTGCACTTCTAAGGAAATAATACCTTGATAATCTGCACTTCAAAACCCAAGTCAATAATTGCCTTTGATGATGGAATGAAGGAGAAAAAAAAAAGGAAAGAAAGAAAAAAAGGAATCTGCAAGACTGCAGCAAAGGAATGCTGGAGAAAAGATGCTAAAACTATTGCTGCGCTCCTGTGTTTCGATGTAATTTACGATCTATTTGCCAACAGTTCTGCAATGATTAGTAAAATATGTCAAGAAGCTAAACAATATAAGCATCACACTGAAAGAAATTTAGCAAGACCCCCTCTAATTATTATTGTACATGACAATTCAACAAAATATTTAAAATCAAGGAGAAGAAAGGAAATATTAAGAGTCTTTTCAGAAAAATGCACGTATTATCATGCCTGAAGGATATTCAGGAGGAATGTGAAAATAACTGTAATTTATTTAA
>NC_092593.1:4395000-4400000 GCF_047663525.1 Anas platyrhynchos | reverse complement strand
ATTACAATACAGGGAAAAATAATATAAGTCAGCGAGGATTTTTTTTGTTGCCTTCCTGTAAAACAAACACATCTTTGTTTCATAAAATGATGATGTACAGACCATTCGTTCATAATGATCCTTTGGGGTATGTGGAGAAAAGAAATGTAAAAACGAGCGCAGAAATTCAGCCTAATGTGCACAAGCGGGTGTTTTCCTCCCTGAACGGCGTGCCGACGACGCGGCCTCGCTGTTATATTTTTAACTTAATGCACGGCGTATTAGCCATTACGTCCTCGGAGTGGACACATGTCAGCCTGAATCCGAGATGAGCTGCACATGGCAGGGATCCCTGCGTCCGCGAGGGGCTCGCTACTGAATCAGGATCTCTCGGCTGTAAAATCTGTTACTCGCCCAATCCTGCAGTACTCCCTCTGGTAAAAGTGCCATTAGCTACAGGAGCTGATATTGTTAATTTACATTTTGCCAGCTATAGACTCGAGTTACTAACCGTTCCTTGTTCTGGGGACAGATTTAGACCTAATGATAAAATTATACTTTTTCGCAATAACTGTTGCCCTTGGACATGCTTAGAAGTTTTATGTCAGTTCTGCATCTGCTCACCCAATTGCAAAAACAGCTTCTCCAACCTCCTTAGCTGTGCTACCTGCAGAAAGTGTGCAAACCGCTTCGTCGCTCCTAATGCAGGAGCAATTAGTTTTACTTTCCCAGACTAAACAAACATGCGAGATTACTGCTCCCAGGGTCTTGCTGTGGCTTCTCCTGCTGCCACATAGCGCCTGGCCCATTTGGTCTTCACTACAATGGAGATAATCCTGTTTAGCTCCCCTGCAAGCCTGTCCACTAACATGACAGGCTGACGGCAGCTCTGGAGCACCTCAGGTCTCAGCAAGAGGCATCTTTCTTGAACTGTACAACAAGCCACTAAAAAAGTCATATAGCTGTGAAGATCTCCCAATTTCTTGGGTAAAATTGACTGTGGTGGTCTAGAGGACACACACTACCACGGCAGGGAGGCAGAAGAAAGGGTAAGGACTTTATAGCCCCTTCAAATACTCCTGCTATGGACCTTCCTCACCTTTTCTTATGGCTGATGCTCGTGTCTCCAAGTTACCCCTTTGTCAGTCTTGGAGCTACCTTCACTGGCTTCCTACAGATAATGCAACCGCAGAAGAAGCATCTGTGGGTGACCCATCAAGCACAGACACTGGAGGGGGTGTGGGAGGGTGGAGAAGGAAAAGACAGCAAAGCAAACTGCCAGACAGAAAATCAGCTCCTCTCCTGCTGCCTGGGTGACCATCGCAGCCGGTGTCCTCTAGACCACCACATTTTACTCACAATTGGGCTCTGACACCATGCATGCACAAGGCTCAGATGTAGAAACACCGCTTCATTTTCCTTCAGTGGCCTGGGAGATGGGAGAGCAGGCAAAATACACCCTACCTAGCAAAGCATAAAGCAAAGCACTGCAAAAATCCCAATAAAGGCTACATTCACGATAAGGCGCAATGCCGTGTTGACCTGCAGCAACTTTTCTTTCTGCTGGGAACAGGCAGTGTGCCTGCAGCACTGCCCACCCAAGGATGTTGCTCTTCAGCTGATCCTATGGCGATTTCTACTTCCTAAAGGTGGGAGGCAGGCTGGGGAAGGAGCATTGGAGTTACAGCAAGTTGGTTGCTAGCTTTCCAAGCCTGGAGAGCAAACCGAAGTGTATTATTAGCTCTTTTCTATTCGCCTCAAAAACTGATGAAGAAGAAGTTGGAAACCGTACTATTCAACTGCCAAATAACTAAAAAAAATTCCAATAGCGCCTGACATGTGAGCCAAGGAACCCACTGAAAATGCACACTTGCATCCAAACCATAATGCATTGAGCTATGATCTCATTCTGAGGTGGGCTTTTTTTTATTGGTTTGGTTCTTTTGAGCAAGAAAGGAAGAAACACAGTGTAAACCTTACATTAGCATGGCCTTACGGGGGAGAACAGAGAAAGTCACTGTTAGTCCTCTCTCCATAATACTTCTGCTGCATGTGGGGGACCATTTTCTCCAGCTCCATCATGGGGACAGGGAGGAGGCAGCTCCATGCTGCCCTCCCACATGGACTGATGCATCTCAGAGCCAAGACCTGGTGCCTCCATGTGCCCATGGAAAGCAGAGGACAAAATGAGGAGTTGTGGTACCCCCCCAAGCCCTCTTGCTGGCTGGCGAGCCCTGCCCAGCAGCCCTGGGTATCACAATAGCTCATGGGAAATGCCACTTCCCAAAGCACAAGCCAGCCACTTTCACAACATCCAAGCTAAATAAATGATTTCCAGGATCCTGATCAAACCTCTCTTTGTTGGCATTCACATTTCAGCTCAGAAATTACAAACGGGACAGCCCAGCTTTATCTTAAAAGCATCTGGTATTTGGGAAGGAGAAATAGCCTGCTTTTTTCAAACTAAGTTTTAGCATAAAAATGCTTGTGAGACTGGCAATTCTTATTAAAAGCTAGCTTTTTCACTGGGTAATTTTCCAGATTTCTCACAGCCCTAGAGCAGAGGAGAGAATTTGGGAAACAAGGGAAACATAGGTGGGAAAAATATGCGAAAAGAAAACATGTAAAAGAAAACACATTTAAATTTGTTTCCACATATGAGATCATATTTCTGGCACTTTGTAGAAGTCCTATGGAAGCTGTTATTTCCAATATAGGAATACTACAGTGACTAAATTGGTGTTAAATTTAAATCTATTCAGGAAGTAATAGTCAATCTGCATTCCATGTAAAGACTCTCACAGGCAAAATTATTTATACAAGGTAAAGTTGGCAAAAGGAAGTCCAATGAAAGAAAAAAAAAATTACATGTATTAACCCAACTCTTCCCAGCTAAATACTTCAGTACTTCAATAGTCCTTCCTCAGGAAAATAGATTTTTAGCCAGTGTGAGAGTAACACATTTTGTTAAAGTGGAAGTGATGTTTCAGGAACTGCTATTTTAGATGCATTATGAAACAATATAAGTGCATGTGATCTTTTAAAGTAAGTGTCACTATTTGCAGACAGATTTTTACTAATAGTTTAATTCCACATGAAGTGTAAAATGCATCCTGCAAATGTGCAGCTACGTAATTGGATAGATGTTTTCACAGATGTATATTTAATTTTACAACTTTTGAACCTTCTTTGCATTTATTAATTCATTTCTGCAACATCTAGGTCCAAATTTTGCCACACATGCACAGCTCCAAGGAGGGCTGATTTTAATTATATTCCTACAAGTTTTATGCCAGTGTAACTATTGACTTAAATCTAGTTTCTTAGACCATGATTTACATCAATATAACTTTGACTAGAATCAGACTCAGTTGAAGATGTGTGGAAATAACTTTGCCAGAATTTCCCTCTGGGTTCTTTTTACTACTGGTAGTACAGAGTAAATAATTATTTTGGGCCAACATGTGTCAAAACTTAAAATATTTTAAAAACTTGGGGAAAAGGAATACCTGCTTTTTAGAGGGCTCTCTGTAGGCTCATGCATGCTTCTCTGGCTTGATTTTGCTGTTTTTTTTTTTAAGAAGTACATTTTGTCATGTGCATATTATCACAAGAGCAAAAAACATTAAAGAAAAGGAAAATCCACACCCCTCCAACTTACGAAATGTAAGCAGGGATTTCAGTAATGTGAGAGCCAACGTGTCCCCTTTTGGATTCAGAGAGACACGAGGGTTCCTGTGGAGATGGAAGGCCCACAGACCAACTTATAGCCACAAGAAAATTATAGCTAAGGAGAAGAGGCAGGAGAACATGCTCCTGCCCATAACGCCTGCCTTGCAGAGCCATCCAACCCCACCCAGAAAAGTCCCCTCACAATGCCATCAGCTTGATCTGAGGTATCCATCTAAAGTCTCCTCAAAATGCCTTTAGGGAGCAACCTGTGTCATGGATGTGGTGTGAGGCCAGGCTCAGCAAGGAGCACCACAAGAAGGCCTCTGTGTGAGGAGGGGAACCAGCACATCCCACTACCCAGCATCGTGGTGCACCACAAAAGCTTTCACCCAAAGCTTTCCACCCCCTGGGTGTGGATCTCCCCACATTGCCCACGTGTGCTGGGCTGGCAGGACCTGTGTCCTGTTCTCTCATCTGCATTGCCTGTCCCACATTGCCTGTTTGATGTCGTTATGGGATTTTAGGGGCCCACAAAACAGGGGGGCATCTCTAGAGGACCTTAGCCTTGGGAGCTGGGACAAGATGCCCAAAAGCCCCGTTAATTAAGCTGGTGGTCAAGGTCTGCTTGGGACTTCTCCAGGAGGTGAACTGCACCCTTTGTCTGGAGCTCTCTCTGCCTTTTCGGGCCTTGCACATGTTTTCTGTGCAAGCTGCTCTGATGTGTGATGCAGAAAGAGATTAAACCCTTGCATGAAGCCTGCACTGCACCAGGCCCCATAGAGCATGTCCTTCTGGCCAGCTTGTCCCTATTTGCCCTGCAGGCCCTCCTGTGCTCTTCAAGGCCCAGAGGAAGTGGCCTGCATGTGTGCACACTTGTACACATACAAAGCCAAGCACACCCATGGCTCCTGGCATGTTGGTCCTTCTTGTCATCATGCCACCCATGGCACCCAGCTCTGACCTGCTCCATTAGCACTGTGGTTTCATGTTGTTAATGAAGGACACCCTTTTGGGGTGAGTGGGATGTTTGAGCTAAGTGAGGAAAAAGGACTTGTCTGCTTTCCTCTATCTCACTGCTGTTCTGTTTGCAAAGCACTCCAGGACTGGGCTGGTCACTTATTTTGCTGTATTTTTGTTCGGTAGGATGATGATGATGATTTACTTCACCCAGAACTTGCACCCTACTTGTTAGCTTTAGAGATATAGTTGCATACTTACACTTTAATTATTTAATTAGGGCCTAATTCTGCCACCATCACTCCCACCTGACCAATACCTCACTGTATAACGAGTCCAATTACCATAAAGAAGTCAAAAATCAACTGCACTACTTAATTACAATTTGTCTT
>NC_092593.1:1330000-1350000 GCF_047663525.1 Anas platyrhynchos | reverse complement strand
CTTACATTTGCATAGATAAAAACTGCTTTTCAATTTGTGAGTGGCACGCTGGTGGAAACCCTGCGCTGATATTTGCATTTCAATGTGGATAGTGAAGAATAAAGGTGGAAGAGAGGTCTGATCAGTGCTAAGCCCTTTCTGCTTCAGTGCTTAAGCATTTTTCCATAAACACTCTTGTTATGATGTTAGTTTGTTCAAACCACTCTGAGGTAGCCAGCGGAGCCTCCTGTTTACAAGCCTGTGTGACAATTTAACAGCGCAGGCTGGGGAAAGCCGAAATCAAAGCTTCCAGCAGACTAAAGGTTTTCTAGCAAGCAAATAACCCGGAAAAGTTCTTCCTCCGCCGCAGCAATGATCGCCAAATTCCTGTAAAATGCTTGTCAGCAGCCTTGCTGGTGGTGCGTGGAGGCTCCTCGCCGATTCCTTCAGTCCCTGCCAGCTTTTTATTCAGGAAGCCGGTTGTACGATGAGAAAAGTGAGTGAAACGCCTGCTTGCTGCCTGCCTGACCCCTGATGCAGCCGAGGCCCTAACAGACCCATCTAGCACGCTGCCAAGCCGATGCTGATGTGGCTGTGCCGGGGCAGCCCCCACCCAGCCCCCAGGTGCCTGCCCCTGGCAGCCCCCTTGTGTCTCAGGGTAAGGAGGCAGTGGGCAATGCTGCTTACACCAAAACCAGGGGCAATGGGCAGTGCTGTCAGTGGGAGAAGGGAAAGTGCAACTTCAAGCTACCTTTGCTGGCTGTATATGCAGTGTAAATTAAAAGGGGCCGAGGAGCTTCCTTCTAGGTTTGCTCTGAGCATTTTCAAAATGTTGGTCCAGTTTCATCCACCACGAGTGTTAATTGCTAAGCACAGCCACTTGCCCCTGTTTCACTTTTTCTCCTCTTCCCTCTATGTAATATTTTTAAGCTTCCTAAGCAGTGTGAAACAAAACAGAGTATTTCAAGCTACTCTTAAACTGTTATTTAAGCAAAAATTGTTTTGGCAATTCACTTCAGGTGCTTGGATCAAGTCTGGTACAGGGCCCGGTGTGTCCCCCCACCAAGAGCCCTCCGGCTTCGAGCCAGATGGGAGGAAAGGAAGGGCGGCCACGACCCTGCCGTGGCTGTGTCGGGATCTGGTTACTGCAGGCATTTATTTTTTAAATTTCTTAGCTGTATTTGGGTGTAAACCAGAGCAACTCTAAGGGAAATCCCTAAATCAGTCCCTTTTGATTATTTTTAGATTAAACAAATAACAAAAAAAAGAACCTTAGACACTAAACTCTCCTTCTCCTGAAAGCCTCCTTCATGTCTGGGAATTGTTAGGGGCAAGTTTCTTGTGTAGAAGACAGCGTTTTCCAACCATAAAGTGGTCTGAAAGAGCTAGGAGGCCTATACAAAGACCTGGGGGAAATACATCAGTGGCTGCTGAGAGTAAATGTCACAGATCCTCCTGCAGTTCGTGGGACCCAGCTAAAACTGCGTCCTGCAGCAGTGCCGTGTCCGAACAGCCTCAGCCCATGCATGTGGCACACGGAGAGGAACAACCAGGAGCACAATAAATGAGAGTATCGTCTCCAAGATGCTATATTAACCAGCCCTGTGATGAAGAAAATACGTAGGCAAGTGGAAGCCAGATTGCAGGTCATGTTCTACATTTGAAATTCTACCAAGCAAAACTTCTGCCAGGCTCTGAAATAGATATTCGGAAAGAAATACCGCTAGAGAAATCCGTGAGCCAGAACGAATGCTGAGGCCCTGTCAGGACGATAATGTGCTCGGCCGGCGGAGTATTCCTAGGGAAGCGTTTTTCTTTGCCCATCCATTGTCTGGAAATGGCACGATCAGGCTTTGGCTTTGCTCAAAGCGCGTGTGTAGGCAGGGGGAAGGTCTCTGTGCTGCAGAGAACTGTGCTCGCCGCCTGGTTTTCATTCTTGGTCTGCCTCCAAAAGGGTGGCTTCAACAGCCGTGGAAGTAGCGGCACCGACAGCAAATCCTGGGTAAGCTCGCTGGGCACCCCGGCCCCTGGTTTTGGGGGAGGAGAAGTGGAGCAGTGCTTTGGTCGGGCAGACGTCAGCGCCTCCTGCCCTTGTAACTGGTGTGCCTGTTTGGGGGTAGGAAAAAAAACAAAACCAAAACCAAAATAAACAAACGAACAAAAACCTTGAGTAGATCACACGGCACGTTCCTCGGCTTTGCAGTCCTTTGGTTCTTGGTGTGTTCTTTAGGGGAAGTGTTTGGGTTTGACGTACCCTGGGGCTGTTTCAGGGGAAAGGCCAGCTTTGTGAGCCTCTTGTGGTGCAGGGAGCTGAATTTAGCACCAGGGCAGCAGCAAGTGTGCTGGGCACAGCTTAAACAGCTCGACACAGCCTGCGCTCCCCAGTGCTGCTCTAAGTCCTGGCTTCTAGGAGAGCTGTGCGAGGCAGGGGCTGCGCATCCTCACCTGCAAGCAGCCTGTCTGCCAGCCCAACGCCCCCTTCCGCACCCCTCCCCTAGCTAGGGGATCCTTTATGCTGGGGAGGGAGGACACGGGTTTTTATGAGATCTTAATTTAAAAGGCCAAAGTGCTCTCAGAAGAACTGACTGGCTCTGCAGTGCTTTGCAGCCCCACAGCTGAGCTCACACAGGGGGGGGAAAACCCGACTGTGCCCACCCCTGAGGCACTCTGGGACCACACAACCACATAAATCTGAGCCTTAGCACACACCAGGCCAGGAGCCTGTAAGGCAGGCGCTTGCCAGGCAGGTGACTATGTGCACTTGAGGGTGCATTTTTCTGTTTTTTGTATTTTGTATTTTTCTGTTCTTCAGCTGGGTTTCCTGCAAACGTGGGTTTCACAGGAGGACTTCCCCCTACTTGCACCATCTTCACAGTGCCCTGTCTGTTCCTGTAACCTTCTCCAGATGGTGACACGAACAGATGACTTCAACAAGAAAGATCCCGGTTAAAGTAAAAATACAGCATGTCTTGGTTTCACAGGGGATGATTTTTCTGGATTTCACAGGTTTTCATCCTTCTTCCTTCCTTAATGTGCTTTTTCAAAAAAAAAACACTTCATGAACTTGCCTTTACGACAGAAGCCAGGGGATTATGCCAGCTCTCGAGCGTTAGGAATCCTTGCTTCAGTACGATACGTAGTCAAAGTGTGAGTTTCATCATAGGTCCTGCTGCAGGGTGAGAGGAGAAGGAGCAGGGGAGAAAGTAAGTCGGAGAAATGATGCGTGCTGCTGTCAGAGAGGAAATGCTTGAAATAAAAAGCAAGTTTCAGGTTGGAAATACATTCTCTGAGGTAGATCAGATGCCTCCTGAAGCAGAAAAATAAATCTGTGTTCTCATCATCTTCACTGATAGCGCACCAAAAGATATGAAAATACTTACACATGTTGCAATTATCGATGGCATCCTGGAGCATGCTGGAGAAGATGCAGGTTCCTGCATCTTTGTGGGAAGGCTTTATGATGATATTGTTTGTAGATGAACACATCTATGTCTCCTGCTTTACATTTGAGCATTTTCTCTGTTGGGTACAAGGTCAGAGGAATGACTGTTTTCTTAAATAACCTTCTTTAAACTCCAGCACTTAACTGTGCAGTTTTGGTTTAGCACACATGCACTATGTGTATATACAGATATGTTATATACACATATGTTATATACACACATATATACACACATATACCATATATTTAGGTCCTAGATGATGTTTGCATCATTATCAGCTTGCCTCAAAAAAATAGGACGCCTGTCTCTATTTGAAACCAAACAAAGCAGTTGCTTCTGTTCAAGAACCAAATGAAGTCAAAGCACTGTTGTGGATTTTCTTGTGGACCAGAAAATAATTTCTACCATGAATGAAATAGATCATTTAAAAAATACAGGCCTAAATGTTTCTCTGTGTGGCTATGTTAATTTAGCAGATGTGGCCAACGCTATCTTCTGTAGTTTGAGACTTAGAACAGATGCAGATAAACAGCTATGTGGTGATTTTTGTTTGCCTCAGAATATAAGATTATTTTTTTTAATTACACAAAGCAAAATGGTAGACAAAACTCTTGCATATTTGATATTAAGACGACTGAACAATAGGAAGTCATCAGTTTGTTTTCTAGATCCTAATGCAATGGTTGCCATAAGAACACAAATTATGTGTACATTTTAATGCATCTATGCTTCATAATTATGCATGGTTGTATGCTGTTATAATTGACATAAAATATAAAACAGGTCAAAGAGCAGCTATTAAAACTATTTTTCATTTTGCTTCCTGACAGCTAGCGACATCAATGCCTACTGCATTTAATAGGACCATACAGGGAATGCAAAGATAGTTATATAATTTCAACCATATTAAAGCCTCCAGAACTTGCAACCTAATTATTTCCTACAGTGTCTTGTTGTAAACTGTATTACTTTATTTGGAACGTATTCGTTTTAAGATTAAACAATTGAACTACATTAAATTAGCATGAAGGGGAAAAACATAAAACTTTTGGATGTATTTCACAGAGGTCATTCTGTTAGGTTAAGAATTATCCCAGGAGCAATGATTTTCTGCCACTCAAGATAAAAAATAATGTTAGAATTGTGCTAATTCCGTGCAGTTATTTTAATCACTGAAGTAAATTCTACCAAAGGACTAAATTGCAGTTGCATCCTCTCCCTAATCATAGAATGACAGAAAGAAAACAACTGTAGAAAAACGATGATTTTATAAGATGTCCCTCCTCTTGTTAATGGTTGCTTGAGGACAAAACAACAGGGTACAGTTTTTACATTTTTAACTTGTTATTGATGATCCTATCATTTTTAGCTCATTATTGATGATCCTATCATGTGATGCTGGTCAAGGGTTCATGTTCGTTGTGGGTGATTACATCTCTTCTGGAACTCATGCTGTATGTGGCCTGTACGTTCCAATAAATCCTTAAAATTAGGAGTGAGGGGGACGTCTAACCCCGGCTAGAACACACACGTAGCACTGCCACGTCCTGCCAGGGACCCTGCGGTGTGCATGTCCCATGAGAGCTGCCTGCTGGGCCAGGACGAGCGGTGCTCATCCCCGGTGCTGTGGGTGACCCTACTGGGGACGTGCTGCTGGAGATGATGGACATGAGGCAATTATATGAGCCTGAAGGTCTGCTATACAAGAGTGAATTTCAGCAAATAAACCTCGGAGAAAATGGGGCTGTTCTGGCTGTTTGTGCTTTGCATTGCTGCACACCATGTTTCAAATCATGGCTAAAATTGATCGGGAAAACAGTGGGAGCACCTAATAAATATTGGCAGTCCTGTGTCTCATGTGCTAAGTCTGTTTAGAGACTGGATATTTCAGGAGGCTGGTAATAGACTTCAGGGCACCTTTTGGTTCTAGTTGGCTGGTTCAAGTCTTGTTCCTGTGTAGTGACTGAAAGTTATAGCCTAATTTGTGCCATATGAGGAATAAGCTCAGTCCAATTTCCCAAGATAAAGGCGACCACATCCCAGAAAGAGCCATCATAAATGGCACGTGTTAGCGCCTTAACAGGGAAGGCAAGGTCTGAGGAGAGTGAAGGCAAACCCATCTGCTGGAATGTGTTGGCTGTGGAGCATGGAAAGGTTTTGTGGCTGCCCTTCTCTATTTATTCAACGGACTGAAGGTCTTAGTTTCCCCACAAGAAACCAGCTTCATTTCACCATTAGTGTCTTAATTTGCATCCAGCTTCTTGCTCCTGACAGCTCTTTGCAGCCCTTTTCACAAGACACCCCGTCTTACGTTTCTCCAGCTCCAGTTCAGATTTTCATGAGGCCTGCTCAGGAAAACACTGTTGGGTGACAGCTGTGATGATGTGGGCTCCTGTGGACCTTCTGTCACCCAGCCCTGCCAGGAAGGCTGTACCCAGCTGGGTCTGACATGGGACCAGCTTTTGGGTGGCCAAGGCTCGAGCAGACAAGGGTTGGAAGACCCAGAAGAACTGAGAAAAGAACAATTGGCAGACTTCTGCAGTTATTCATTGCTGTGACATTATGAAAATTAAACCCATATCTATTTTCAAGATTTGTCACTTAAGCCCTCTTTTCTTGAAGTATTGTGGTTAGTATTGTCTGCAAAACTAGATTATGGGAACAAGAGTATTTTGTAAGTGGCAGGAGGTCTCAAAGAGACTGTGAGATGCCTGTATATTTTCATCCCCCTTCCCCTCCCAAATTATTGAACAATATGCTGTGTGGTGCACAAAATAGAGAAATGTATAGGCCCTGACATCAATTCTGCAAGCCATTAAACAGGTGGAAATAAAACACTCTAACAAAATGAAGATAAAGAGATCAGGCATTTTGTGGAAACAAGGCATGTAGGAAGCCCACAGATTCAAAACACAGTTATTGCCATAGAAGTCCTGCTGCTTCCCCTGGTACATGGGCTTCTATTCTCCTTTAAAGTGAGGAGAAGAATAAGGCAATCGTGCAATCCACTTCAGTGTAGCAGAGACCTGTTGTAGCCCACGTTATTGATTTGAAGCAGGCTGCTATAAGGATCCGACCTTCAGAAAGGACCTCAGAGTCCTGCCTGTGCCCATTTGATTTGCCTGCACAGTCAAAGGGGCTGCCAGACTGTGATGCCCTTTTTCTTCAGAGGGAAGTGGCATGGAGGGGGCATGCTGGTGTCCTGTAAGCCACGCTGCATCGCTGTATGCTAATGCCCTGCTGCTACTTGAAATTGTTGGAGACTAGTTTTAATTGTGATGAATTCTTCTTGTTCCTGTTAACTGCCTATGTTTTAGTATGGTTGAAAATTCTGTCTCCCTACATAGTTCTTTATAGCGTGTACCTATGTTTCACAAAGAGGACTAGCACGGTGGGCACTCATGGGATTAATGCCTAGGAGATGTGACCATGGACTGTGTGTGACCAGCTGGAGCCCATCCCTTGGTGTGTCTTCTCCCATGGCAGGTGGCTGGCACGTTGCGGGCTTGCCTTGCTCGTCCACTGCAGAATTTGGGGTGTAGAGGACTGAGCGCCAGGGAGAGGCATACTGAAGCTCCCTGATCTGCTCTGCACAATTGAAAAGTCACCGGTGCCTGAGATACGAAGCGTGCCACAGTTGTTTCTCCTCCCAGCGATGGGGCTCTTTCTCACATCAGTGAAAATAAAGCCTTTTAGTGCAGCACTCAGTCCGCTGTGTCCTCAGCTGGGGGATCTAAACATAAGCTGAGCTGTCCTGTGGGCTGGTTATTAACACAGACTTTGGCTTTTCTGTCCTCAAGCACAGCTTTACCCTCCCAATCCTCTGAAGTGAAGATTGAGAAGCATATAAAAGCTTCGGATTCCATTACTGTAAAATGTATCAGAAAAGTGTTGAGCTAGGTAATTACCTTAATCCAACCGAAATAGTCGGTCACAGTATACATTAGATGAGCATCTAGAGTCAGATTTGAACATGCAGTCAACCTGAACAAAATTAGCTCAGCAATAGCGGTCCAGATTTCTTAATTAGTTCTCGGTGACAAGAACATTTAATGTTTGCAAAAGTCAAGTGCAAATTCTACAAGTGACACAATTTGAGAAGACTTCAGGAGGCTGAATTAAGCCTGGTGCGGTACCCCACTGTCAGGTGCGGCATCGAGGGCTGGCCTCATTTATTCCTCTCTGTCAGGGTTCCTTTAAACTTCTATATAGTGAACCACAATAAAAAGTAATGGTATGATTAACTTCATAGTAATAACCTATTGCATTGAAAATACACATTTAACTCCAATTTTCATTGAACTACACAGAAGCTGAAAATATAATAGCATTTCCCAGTCAGTTGACGGTACATTTTAGTGCATTGTAATTGGCTATCTTGGCTTGTCTTGGTTTAATAAAGTAGATGGGATTCATGAAAAAGCTCAGTGGTCACTTAGCAATTGTTTAATTTCTGTAACATTGTTTTCTGAGTTAGAAAATTATTGTTTTTCAGTAGTGTTAAATATTTATGGGGTGCAGTTGAGATACATGGCATGGGGCATAGTCCTGCTAAACTCAGAAATTAATAACTTACTGAAAACACAGGAATGCAAAATAGTATTTCTAGTGTAAAAGAAGACTTTTCAGTCTACAGATAATTTGCATTGCTGAGTTTTTACTTTGCTAAAGAGAATGTATAAATATCTTGGCAGAGTAAAGCTGAACTATGCTCTGTCGTGGCTAGGACATCTGTGTTGGCTGGGAGAGACTGGCAAAAACTTGAGCTCTCTTGAAAATATGGTCCACTCCTTTGATACCTGGGAAGAGAGAACAGGGAAACCAGGAAATTAGTCACACTAGGCCTAAGCATGCCCTGGTGAAAAGTGTATTGTCTTATTAGAAAATATTGCTGTAATACACAGAAGTATTTGCTGGGTTTAGCTTCTTAAAAAGAAATACACAAATTTGTAGAATTAGATATTTTGACCAAAAGACTAAATGTTACAGGCCTCAGAGACAGGGACCACTTCTAAAAAGTGTATAGGAAAATTGAGATTGAATTTGTATCATTCCCTGTATTTCATAGGGCTTTTCAGCTTGTAGAACAATAGGCTAAAATCCAAACCACGGATGGTGGTGGGCTGGTACGTAGAGAGAGGAGTGGTAGGAGAGTGTTTTGTTGTGTTGTGTTGAGTCGTGTTGGGTTGGGTTGTTTTAGTTTGGGTCACGTTGGTTTGGGTCATGTCATGTTGGGTTGTCCTGTTTGAGTTTGGGTCATGTTGGGCTGGGCTGCTAGCTGGGGGTGGTGAGAAGTCCCTGGTTGAAGGATGCTGCACAAACACATCACCGCAACAAACGCAGCCCAACTTTCCCGTCTCTCCTGCATGTCCCTCTGCCTTGTGACCAGTCCCTGCGGAGGCGATGCGGCGCGCTGGGTCACCTGGCTGTGTTTCTCCATGCAAGCACCAGTTACTTACTGGGTGATTCCCCCACCCACACCCTCGCCTCCACGGCTTCCCCGTAGCCAGCACGGGAGCGGCCGCACTGGGGAACTGAGACAGAAAACAGAAGTGATTTCAGGGTTTTGCTGCCGCCAGCCCGCTCGCACCGCAGAGGGCCCCGAGCTGGGTGACGGGGTGCACAGGGTGCACCTTCCTCTTTCTACCACACATCTGATGCTCCAGGGAGCTTGGCAAACCAAGGTGGAAAGTCCAGCCTGAGTGAGCTGGGCGGGCGGACAGCAAGGGGAAGGAGACGCTCTGTTTTTCCACTGTATGGGTCAACAGTGTCTTTTGGCAGGATTTGTGCACTCCGCGCGATGCTTGCTCTGCATATCTTCTAAGTAGGAGCGCATAGCACTGGCCTTGAACAGATCTTTCCTGTTTCAATTTGTATTCCTGAGTTCAACCCTACCCCCACCCTCCCCAGTTTATACCAAATCATTTTTATGAAATGCCACGTCTTTATGGCACGCTCACAGAAACATTTAAGATGAATAAAATTCTGGGTTCTTGACCACTCTCTCATTCAGCAATGGACCTGAATTGTGACATCTTTTGTCAAAGGCATCTTCCAAAAAACATGGCAATTTCTGAAGACGAAATTAGATTGTCTTTTAAAGTAATATAACAGTTGTGCAATTTTCGCCTTTTTGACCCTTCTTATTTCCTCTGGGTTTTAAGTAGAGGCCTCCAATTTAAAACCTATTATACTCCAGAGGCTGCTTCCACCCTCTCAGCAACATAACCATGCTGTAGTCTCTGCCCTGTTATTTTAACACTTGTTAGTTTTGCCTTGCCTCACCTTCTATTTAAGAATCTGTGGTATGTGTGTGCTTCCTTCTTTATGTTAAACATATAAATGCTAAAGAAGGTATTGCTTTATGCATCTCCGATATCAACACACAGCCTCACAAAATAACCAGTATTTATTATTTTTAGCATAAGTTTGGTCATACCCAGTTTTCTAGAAGAAAAACGTGACACCTGAATTTTATTATGAAGGAAAATATTCACATGATATTTCTTTTGTCAGGAGAAAGAAATCCTCACACAACGTGGTCTGGGCTTGAGGCATTGCCCACAGGTGCCCAAGGCACTAGCAGCGCCACACTCAAGTGTCTGGAAGAGCAGTTTTAGCTTTGGAGACCGAGCTTGGCTTTAAAACAAGAGAAAATAAAGCCTCCCTCTCCACCTACATC
The DNA here is from genome assembly GCF_047663525.1 of Anas platyrhynchos. NCBI lineage: Eukaryota > Metazoa > Chordata > Aves > Anseriformes > Anatidae > Anas > Anas platyrhynchos. The sequence goes on along the minus strand of NC_092593.1, from coordinate 1,339,896 downwards.
CGCAAAGAGAGCTTGTGGAAGCCCACACATGCTTGTTTCAGGTGTAGGTACCAGCGCTGGCAGCTCTGGCTGGACTGCATGTTGTACAAGTAGTTTGAGATCTTAGATTGGAGCTTTATTAATTTTTTGTGGGACGCAAACCCTGGAAATGTGGTCATTGGGTATTTTTGGATGGCGGCATCTTCCACGTCTTGGGCAAGAGGTGATGAGGGTGCCCAGAAAGTGACAAAAACCTCATCCACCTTATAATTTCATCTTGCAAATAAGCAAGATGAGTCACTTCTCAGACCTGCAAATAAGAAGTGGCCAGGAACAGGTAATTTTTACTTTTATGATGTTTTTTTTTAATTACTCAGAGAGTGGCACAAAGGTGTGCAGTGGAGGGATGCAGCACTGGCGTGAAGCCCAAGGCTTTGCCATGCGCTGGTGGTAGATGAGGCACAAGGAGCCTGTGTCAGCAGCGTCACCAGGGCTGGGGCTGGGGGCATTTCACTGTTCTTCACCAGTGGGTACAACATGGGGATTTGGGTGGCATGCTGCCATTTGATTTGTTGGAGTGTGAGCGTTTTATAACCATCATTTGCGAGTAAATTACTTAGCAGTATTCTGCTTTATGACTGGCTGAAGAAACTTAGTTGATGGTATAATATAATTTATTTCCATGCATAAGTGAGTGACCTTCATATCTTATTCTGTCTCTCGTGACTTATTATGGGCCATACCCACACTGGAGGAGATGACTTGTGCTTTGCCACTACCCAGTGTTTTCGTGTGTGTCCCACTGATGATGCGTTTATGGAGTAAGGTGGCCGGTGAAGTGCAAGCATTGGCATGCACACCACCACAACTCGGTGCTGGAACCGTAACCTCCTGCACAGGCTTTTCTTGTCTGGAGGTGGTGAAACCAGAGAGATGCTTTTGGAGCTGGACTTGGAGAGGCTGAATGTTGTGATCGCTTCCACTCCACCTGTGCTCGGCTGCCTGCAACCCCTCCTGAGCCAGTTTGGGCACTGGGAGCTGCTGCAGGGCACAGAGGTGCTCACAGCGAGGAGCCTCTCCTGCTGCACCTGGGTTTTCACAGGACCTGGTGGGAATGCAGCTCCTGTACTGGCCTTCAGTTGTACGTGCTGCCACGTGGCTCCATCAGTCCTCTCTGATAGCTGGGGAGTTTTGTTTCCAGACTGAATTTATCCCTTCATGCCCGTTATTCCTTCTTTCTCCTTGTGCCAGCGTTGTCAGGTGGGGTTTGGGCTCAGCTCTGTGCTTGTAGAGGGCGCAGACAGCCCCAGCTCCCACCCCGCATGCAGAGACTCCTGCCGTAGCCAGATCCATGCCACCCTTCAGCCTCGCATACGGAGCGTGGCAGCTGCCTGCCCCCTGGGCCACCCCCCTGTGGGTGCCTCTGGTAGCCCCTCGTCTCGATCCCAGAAGCTACCACGTGAAAGCTCCCCTACCATTCATTTTCCTGGGTGCCTGCCAGGTGCAATTTTATTAAACAATTTACAAATGAGAGCCCATGCCTCCTTCTTCCCCCCCCCCAGTTATGTCTCTATAGGAAAATATCCATAGTCATCTGTCAAAATGCCAGATTTCTTACTAGATGTGCTGTGCTGAGGAAAAAAAAAAAAAAAAAAAAAAAAAAGAGAGAGAGAGATGTTAATTAATTCTGTGAGGAGGACAGTTCTAAATAATAGATATGAGTTGTGTCCAAGGCATGCCATGTTCTCAGCTTCAGATCTCATGGCGACAAGGCGTCGTGCCGGCTGCGCTGCAGCAGAAGCGCCACGTGCAGGTCACAGCAGGGCTCGGGTAACGATGGGACCAGGTCACTGCCAGCCACCCCTCTCCTGGTACCGGCCCTTTGAGGTGGGTAACTTCACAGGGAGACCCCGGGGAGGCCGAGGTTGGGTTGGTCGGTGTTTGGGAGGAGCGCTGAGTTTCCATCCGAGGCCTCTGCATCAGCACTGCACGCGGCTCTCCCGCTAGCAAGGAAGAAGCGAGCAGCGCACGCTTCCCCACGTTTCTTGACATGACAACAACTCCGTGCCCTCAGTGTGCAAATACCACAAGAGCCCTGTGCAGCAGCGTGACGTTTTCGGCTGGAGGTCGGTCCCGGTCACATGGAGCTCACTTCTGCCTTCTCTGCTTCCCTTCCTCTCACCTCCTCCCCCGTGGGGCCAGGAGAGGAGAGGAAAGCCCCGGCAGTGGCGAGTTTCTGTGGACACCAGAGAGGAAGGTGAGACAGACACGTGGAGCCATCGGCTGGGCTGTGCTGGAAGGGACCTCAAAGTCCATGGCAGGGAGCTCCCAGCAGCCTGGGCTGCCCAAATCCCACCCAGCCTGGCCCGGGGCACCACCAGGGATGGGGAGGCACAGCTCCTCAGGGCACCATGCACCTTACCATGAAGTAAGGTTTTAAACAAGCACGCACACTTTAAGTGATATCCAGTGTAAACCTGTAGCCTCGAGCAGCAGGGAGCACTGAGCAGTGCTGGCAGCACGCATTCAAATAGCAGGTGTAACTTAGGACGTGTTAGAAAGAACTCAAATATTAATAATATAATAAGCTATAAATTAGTTATTAAGGTTTTGATCCACTGAAGTCAATGGCAAATTTTTCACTCACTTCAGTGGCAGGAAGAACGAGCCCGGTGAGTATCACATCATGTTTAAATGGATGATATTGTGAACTGTAATACTCTTAAAAGCAATGGGAGTGTAAATCAGGCCAGTGCTATGCTAATCTGCAGCTGGAAACCAGATAAATCAATAGAAATAAGTAGGGGTAAAAAAGGTATAAACTAAGCTTGTGCATTTAATTAAACTTTGCAGCAGCTGCAGACTGACTTTTCTGGGCAGAAAACACCTGGGTGCTCAGCTGCAGGTAGCCCCAGTGATGGCCCACACCTACAGCCCTGGAGGTCTCCACCGTGCCCTTGTGTCTTCTGCTGCCCTCGGCCTCACCACGCTGTGCACACACAAACCCCGGCCTCAGCAACACCTCTGGCTGCACAGCACGTTGCTGCGGGGAGAGCCCTCTGGCCATCCGACAGCAGACCTGTGCAACGCCTCCTTGTCTTCTGCTGAGCTATTTAATCTCTGGTGTTTTCATAGTGCACATAGCGTTCTCTTTCCCACAAAACCAACAGAAAGGGGAAAAAGCAGCATTTTTCGGCTTGTTTTCCCATTGCAAATTTACTGGGCACACACTACTGAACATTTTTTGGGCCAAATAGTGCATCTTGATTGTTTTGCTAAGTGTCTGCAACAACTGTCCAGCAAGAAAAACAAAAATAATTAAAAAAAAAATCTTTTTATTTCCACGGAAATATCCTAGATCAAAATCAGATGGTAAACTCAGCATTCTTCCCACAGCTTCATTTAATTTTCCCTCTGTTCTTTTAATGCTTACGTAGGAGTGTTGAGAAAAAAAAAAAAAAAAAAAAAAAGAAAAAAAGAAAAAATAAATAAAAACTAAGGAAGGCCAAGAAAGCGTTCTTGTTTGTACAGACAAATAACATTTCCTAATTTGTTTCGAAGCTTTTTAGTGCTCTTGTTATGGATCTCCCCGCATCCTCTGGCATACTGGCTACACACGTCCGTGGGTACGCCGCACCCTGTGCGCCGCTTAAAAGTGTGCACATTGCCCCACACGCGGCATGGCAGTTACCATGGCAATGATGCTTCTCAATGAAGATAACAAACAAACCACATTAAAAAGAACAAAACCCAAACAATCCCTAATTAAATTAAATTTTGGCAGCAAAAATAGCATTTTTTTTCCTCTAAATACTAAACATTTGTAAGTACCCGTTGGCCACGTCTGTTCATGACACTAACTCCTGGCCTCCACTGTTTACTCAATCCCCAGTTACAGAATGACCTTCTGTGCTGCAATTCCTCAACCACTTTTAATAATCATTTTCAGTTACTGAGTAAGTTATGAAGTTTTGTATAAATCATACCATTTCATGAGGAACTGGGGCACTTGGAGACTCCGAGAACTTGCCCTGCTGGGTGGAGGCACCAGTGCTGCTGGGCCAGTGAGGCAGATGGCTTCTCACCCAGCAAAGCCTGTCTGTGGGGCATGTCTTTGTTCAGCATCTGACACGACCTTGCCAACCCCCAGACACTGTGTTTTGAACATGTAACCCCCCTTTGGGGGGGCTGTCTTGGTCAGATCAGAGGAGCACTGTGCCCTGCTTGCAAACCGGTGAGCATCCCACTCCTCCCAGCGCTTGTTGGGCTGTGCCTGCAGCTCTGTGTCCAGTTCTGGTCCCCACAATTCAGAAAAGATGAGGACAGATGGGAGATTCCAAAGGAGGGCCATGAGGATGATCCGAGGGTTGGAGAACCTGCCCTGTGAGGAAAGGCTGACAGAGTTGGGTCTTTTCACCCTGAGAAGAGAAGGCTCTGGGGAGGCCTCGTCACAGTATTCTGATACTTCAGGGTAACTACAAAGAGGGCAGAGGCTCTGTCCCAAGAAGCCACATGGGAAAGACAAGAGACAATGAACTGGTACACTTTGTACCAGGAGAGGTTTTTTCTTGATACAATAAAGATTTTTTTTTGCAGTGAGAGCAATCACCTCCCGAGAGATGTTGTGGAATCAGCATCACTGCAGGTCTTCAGGATGGGATTGGGCTGGGTGCTGGATAATCTCATCTAGGCTCCCTCTTCCCAGGGCAGGTTGAACCCAGTGATCTTCCGAGGTCCCTTCCAGCCTGGGCTGTTCAATGGTGCTACAATTCGGTGATCCCAACCTGTGAAGAAACACGCTGGTTTATGCTTGGAACACCTTTGATGCTCTCAGGGCCACAACTGTATCGTGTCACAGCAACAACCAGCGTGGGAGGCATCTGCTCTCTGCCGGGGCTATTGCTTTAGGATCATCACAATACATCACAATCACAAACATTCTGGTTTAAGGAAATGTCCTGAGAGCCTTTGGCTGTTTTACCTCATGAGAGCCTCCCCGTGCAGCCTGTCCTGACCACATCCCCATGTGGGACATCCCCGAGGCGCTGGGCTCTGCCCTCGGGCTGTCCCAGTGCTGGGTGCCAGCTTCTCCTCCCTCTGAGCTCTTCATTAGTGCCCAAACTTGAAGCTCTCTGCCTCTGAAGATCATTAATCATAGATGTAATTTAATGACAGCTGGGTCGCGTCCCACTAACTAAGTACACCTTGTTTGCCTCAAAATGCTAATCGCTCCTCTGAAACATTAATGAGGGACAATTGGTATTAAGCCTAATAATTGTGTGTGGTCTTGCTACAGATTTATTCATATGAACCCGGTTCCTTTGTCATGGTAAAAAGCAGCAAAATCTGGTTGTGCAAATCACCTATCCCTATAGCACTGGCATAAAAAAACCTCTCTGAAATGTCTGTATATTGGCCAGATTAATTACAGTGCAGGTTTCCCAGGAAAAGGTGGAATCCATTTCTGAAAACCTTAGCACAGATTAGATCGCATTTACCTCCCCGAGACACCTCCTTGCTTTCAAAGGAATCTCAGTGAAATAACCTGGCGTGCATTTGTGCCCTGGCAGCCACCGCTGCCCGAAGGAGATCTCCGCAGAGCAGGAGCTGCTGCGCCCAGGGGCCAGGGGCGGCCAGCGGTGGGCTGAGTCCTGGAGAGCAGCTGCGAGGCTGGGACCCCTCTGCTCCTGAAGGGAGGGATTATACAGGAAAGTGTCCGGAGGGGAGAGGGGGAGGAGGGGGCGAAGGAGTGTGTGTTTCTGGGATGTGCTGAATGACGGCAATGTCTGAGTGCCTTGTTTCAGACCAGACAAGACCATCTTTTGAACTCAGCAGGATGCCACGGCGCTGCCATTGAGAAGCCGCCTGAGCCCGTCGGATCAATGCGGGGTTTTTGAGCGCCGCTCTGAATGAGGCCATTTATTCCAGCGCGTTTCATCATCCTCTGGAGCTTCCCTGCCTGCAGTCCTCGCCGTTCCCTGTGGCCCTTTTAAACCCGCGCTGCTGCTTCACACAGACCCGGCGTCAGGGGCCCCGGTCAGGCCCACAGGACAGAACCGCTCCACGTGCAGGGCACTCGGTGCATCCTGAGCCCCCGAGCACGTGCCCTCGGCCAGTGTGGTGTGCGGCTCCCCTGCGCCTGGCACTGCTCCCCCCTGCTCCTGCTGCCTCCCTGGGCAGGAGGCCGGCACCAGGCCCCCGTCCCTGCCCACGAGGAGAACCGAGAACCTCCTCGGCGTGTTCCAAACGGTTCCATCGTGCTTCACTTTCCTTCCCCAGTCAAACGGCCGCCAACAAAACCTTTTCCCCAGGTGAGCACAAACAGCAGCACCAAGCGGCTCCTATCAGCGCGGTGCAGGCGGGTTCATTGAGCGTCTGAATGGGCACCGCAAACAATGGGGGGAAACAAAGGTCGCGGCCGCCCGTGGGGACGCGGTGCTGGTGGCAGCCCAGCTGGCACAGCAGCGTGGCACTGAGCATCCTGGCCCTCCTGACAGTCACACGGGACAGCCAGGGCTGGGGACGGCCAGGAGGGCTGCCGGCACCCCGGCACAGCCCTGGGGTGAGCCAAAGCTCACTCCAGGCACGCAGGGATGCATCTTCACCCGTGGTGTAAATCTCTTCAGTCCCCATTGTGCTGCACAGAGCTGCTGCATTTACGTTCTGCACTGCCAAGGGATGTGTCTTGCTGCTTCCAGCTGACTGCAGGTTTTGTTCTCCCCTTGCCAGCAGGCCTGGAGCCACGCTGGGCTCTCCCTGCATGCCCACCCGTCCTGCTGCATGGGGAGCAGAGCAGGAGCCCCCCCCACATGAAGTCACCAGGATGGCAGCGAGGGGTGAAAGGTTTTCTTCTCTGCACAGCAGCGTGTGCTGCGTGGGACCTGGTGTTGTGCATGCTTTGACGTTCATTTAACTTGCACAGCTGCTGAACTGGTTTGCAGGACTATTCACGGGAGACGACACAGGAAGGAAAGGGGGCAGTGAGCAGGGCTGGCATGGCAAAGCTCTGGCAGAGGTTGGGGTCAGGAGCCTGCTGGCCTGGGACAGATGCCCATGTGCACCCACAGCCGGTGGTGCAGAAACGTGGGGGACAGCGGGGAGGGCAGGTGGGGTGCATCGGGGACACCTCACTGCTGGTCACAGTGGGCAAGGCAGCGCGCTCAGCTGAGTCTGGGGCTTGCAGAAAAAGCACACAGGAAGTACTGAAACACAACGATTTTTAAATTTCTTCTATAAATAAGTCATGCGCACGCAAGAGTGGTAATGGTTCTGTACTGGGGAGGACTCCAGCAAAATGTATTTCAGTGTATGCATTAGGCAAACCCAATTTGCACATAAATTAGAAGCAGAGGAGTAACAATGCTCAAACCTGAGTGTGGGAAAACTCCTGTGTAAGCAGTTCTGTGCAGCAGACGTGGGGACTCGCTGAGCCATAAATACTGCTGGCCTGCTCCCGCGTCCCCTCCTCGGCACCGCCGGCACCGTGGGGCGGCCAGGAGATGCTCCCTGCCCGGGGTGTCCCTCGGCACTGCCTGCGGCACAGAGCCAGGCTGCGGGAAAAATAAAATAGGTAGCGCATGGAAATGGCAAGGGGTCCAGCAGCGCCTGCAGAACTTCACACTTGGTTTTCTTGTAATGCCGTATGAGGACTCATTAGAGAAACGAGGTGAGAACGAGTTGCTGTCCCAGTAGCCCCTGGCACACAGGCTGTTTGTGCATGGCAGTTTTGTTTTTAAGTATTTTTGCTGCTGTCACTAATATGCTAATGATGCGGCATCGCTGTTTGGAATATACCCAGCAATACAGCACTGCCTGCAATTTTGTGCACAGAAGCAAAAACCTGGGACTTCAGCGCTGATTGCAATCTGCTGCTCAGCGAAGGATGGCCTGGTGGCACAGATTTAGATATCAAAAAGAATGGTGATAATCTTATTAATGGAGCTTTTCATCTCCTTTGAGTCTTTACTTCGCAAAGCAAGAAATCTAGCAGGTGGCAGATAGATGTCGATTCTTATGCTTATTTAATACTTGTGCAGCATTCCTTCATGAAGAAAAGGGGGAAGAAAGCCCTCCAGATTTAGGAAAAAAAAATAAAAAATAAAAAAAAATAAACACGTTACACTTTGATTAAAATAAACTGCCAAGGATCGGCTTTTAACACTTGTCCTTGATAGTTGACTCTTGACTCGAGGAGTTGAAGCGGCGTGGCTAAACCCCCCTTCAGCTGGGTTGCTGTGCCATGCACTGCCCCTTGGCTAAATGCTTGTGTAGAGGTGGCAGGGCCGGAGCATGCAGGGAGAACACCATGGGCTGCACCAGGTCCTTGAGCTGCGGTGCTAGCAGTGCCAGAGGGACAAGCCCCGTGGTGCCACAGGGTGCTCAAGCCCTGGCAGGGGCCCCACGGTCTCAGGATCAGGAAGCAGCTTTTTGGCCAACAGCGTGGGTTTTCTAGTGTGGGGGCTGAATTGAGGAACTGGCATAAAATCAGTCCTGTTTGGACCGGCATGAAAAGTCTTGGCTTTTTTTCTTAGTGACACAAAATGCTGTTCGGGGCTGGCTGAATGGCCCATTTGACCAAGAAAAAGTCTTTCAAGTTACATGGCCCGTTAAAAAGTACATTGATCCAACAGCTGAAATCTTTTTGGTTTATATTTTCTCCTTTTTCATATTTGCCCTGGGCTGAATATGACAACTGGCTTCAAATAATTCTTGTGGTCGGAAGTTTTCCTTCTTCCATGAATCCTCCCACAAATCCTCCTACAAAAGCGCTCATTTCTCTGTACATAGCGGGATCTCTTTTCAACACAAATTTTGCCATCTTCCTTGACCTTGGTTTGGAAAAGTGGCCATCCCAGATCTAAATCTCCATTTTCTGCTGTTCTTGAGGCACTTCAGGGCCCCTAGTGCCCCATGCAGCCCCATGGTGCCCACACTGGCAGCAGCCACCCCACTGTCCTGCGTGTCCCCATGGGCAGCCACAGACCCCCCGCCACCTGGGCTCGGTGCCTTCCCTGCTGCTGTGCGCGGAAAGGAGCGCGCTGCCGGCACAGGTCTGCAGGCAGCCAAGTGGAGAGGAAATCACATGCTCGCAAATATTTTCTTTCGTAAATATTGCCGCCCTCTGCAGCCTGCCTTTTAGCTGGCGGTCAGAGGCTGAATTTGGCCTCGGTGCCTCAGGAGGTGGCAGACTGGCTAAATGGATGTGAGTAAAATCAGTGAATGGGAAAATAATGGAGCGATACGTGATTTACAGCATACCCCAGAAACCTCCTGATAGATTCTGGGTTCCCCTTTGCATAGAGGACAAAGCGATCTAAGGAATCTGACCTGGAAATCGTTTTGTTAAAAATCAGCTGTGTTTGGTTTTTTTTTTTTGATAATAATCAAAATTCTTTTTCTTTTTTCTTTTTTGAATTATGCAAATGAGAGTTACCAAGGAACAATCGCTTGATTAGACCAGTCACTACTGACCTAATAAATTATTTGGAATATTTTTTACAGGAAATTGATTTAATTGAAGCTTTTGTTAGTCACTGCGAATGTGTTTGGTTCATGCCACAGCACCCAGGAATTTATAAATGGGCTCAGAATGTTGTTCAGGCACCAGAAAATAAACCTCCGAGCTATTTACTACCTCTATGATATATAAAGTTTGCAGTTTTGATTTTGTGTGATTATGTTCAGCAATGGTGACCTTTAGAGGCAACAATATTGAAGTGTAATGAGGAGATGTTTGATCACTGGTATACAATGAAGAGTTGGCGTGACTTCTCCATTCCTTCCTGGAATTTGTGAAATCCAGCTGACAGGCTTTAACCTTTAGACTGCTGAAGTTTGAAAATGTATAGGGATTTAGCCTGTTTATACACCATGTTAGGTATATGAAATTTTATATCATTTCTCCCCTCACCCCGTGC
>NC_092593.1:1257500-1325000 GCF_047663525.1 Anas platyrhynchos | reverse complement strand
CACCAAATGTGTACGTGAGAGGGCTTCCCAACCATCGCCCAGGCAGAGCTGGAGCTCCTGGAGGAGATGGGTGCTGGCCGGGAGGCAGTGGGGGACCCAGGGGAGGATGCCCTTCATGGTGCCAGCCCTGGCTCTGCAGGTGGGGTGGTGGCAGCAGTGCCCGGTCTCTGTGCCCATGGCTCCAGCCGCTGCTGGCGGCCGCTCGTGGCACCAGGCTGCTGCTGCCTGGGCTGGGATTGTTGTACCCCAACCTGCGTGCCTGGGGGCAAAAATCCTCCAGGCTCATTAGTCCAACTAGCCTCTTGTTCCCAAACCTACTGCCTGGAAATGCTTGGGACTTTACCAGCTTACGTCTCATCAGTATTCAGCTTCCCTGCCAAAGCATGAGAGGGGGGAGGAAAGATAACCATAAGGACAAGAGATAAACCAGAACTCAATAGGAAACAAAAACAAACACTTCTGTGTCTGCACCGTGGATGACTTCTGCCATTTAGATAACCTCTGTGCTGGGCCAGATCTCCTCCCCGCTGCTCCCGGTGAGGCTCGGGGAGCAAGCACGGCCGTGCCATGCCGGTCCTTGCTGCTCCTTCAGGACACCCGCACAGCCCCGTGGTGCCACAGAGCTCTGGCTTGTGTCCGCACTGCGGGGTGCTGTGGGTCCCAGCCGTGCCGTGACAATGAGGAGGAGCTGATGGTGGGGTGGCAGGAGGGGCACATCCCTTGTGTGTGATGGCAGCTTGCAAGGTTTCCAAAATTTGAACGAGTTGTCCCTGCAACCGGCTCCCTGCAAACCCGCTGCTCCTCCTTCCTGCTCTCCTCACCCATGCGGGGCTGAGAGGTGCCCAGAGCTGGCAGGCAGGCAGGCAGGGCTGCCTCGTCCTGCATCCATCCTGCCTCCCCCTGCTCCTGCTGCTGGTCCCGGGGAAGCCAGGGTAAGGCCCATGGTGCGCACGGTCCTGAGCACAGCAGCCGGATCCTAAGCTGTGCTTTCTTTTCTCAGCAGATATTTTAGGACTTCTTCAAAATCAAATACAGGTTTTTTTAATCTAGTCTAAACCTACTAAAACATTCACTATTCTTACTGCCTAATACATTTATTCATGGCCTATATATATTCTCCACTATAACTAACCTCTTTTTTCATGTCTTCATTTTTAATAATATTGCTTATGTGAAAATTGCTGGATAAATTATTCAATTCTCTCCATAATCTAGTATATCTGCAGTAAAACTGCTAACCCGGCTCTGTAAATACATTCATAATAATTCAGGTTTGTCTCCTCTGCTTATTTGTCCGTGTTTCTTTCCTCCCTCCCCTTCCTCCCCGCTCGGGGCTGTGCTCAGCCCTCCCTCGGAGCGGTGCCGCGGCCACGCGTGTTGTTGTTCCCCGTGTGATGAAGAGGAGCCGCCACGCCGGCGCACAAGTTAATAGTTACATCTCAGATGAAATTTCATTAGTGTTTGTAAGTATGGAAGGAGCACGGGTAATTAATTACTCCCGTAATCAGGAGCCCGCAAAGCTCAGTCACCTGCCACGGGCACCTATCCGCAGGGCTGGCAGCCGGCTGCCGAGGAGGGGAGCACTGCGGGGTCGGGGCAGTGCCCACCCGGGGGATGTGGGTCCCCGAAGGGGATGTGGGGTGCAGGCAAGGGCAGGGACCCAGGCTGGAAAGTGCCGTGGGGAGGGAGGTGTCACGTTGGGGGAGTCCCGAGGGTCCCTGGCAATGGGCTGGAGGAAGCATGGCCAAAGGTTGGAGCAAGGAAAATGGGCCCTGCAGAGGAAAGGGCTGATTTGGGCACTCTGAAATACTGATATATTTGGTAGGGGTTTACCATGTGTGTGTCCCCTGCTCATTATGGACTGTGCAAATTACAAATGAAATGGGTCGTTCCCTTCCTTCTCAGCCAGGGCCCCATGGCTGATGCTCAAATTTGCCTCCTCGACGCCCAGAAGCCTGTCTCACCTCCTTCCCCACATCCTCTATCATTTAAGATGTCGAACTATAGCGATATGGCCATTTAAATAAAAAAGGGCAAATAAAATGCTGAGAGTCAGTTTGATCTAACTCAACCTTTTCAAATGACTACACTAATTTTCGACATATGAATTTAACTGTGTGTTTGCCCCCCAATAAACAGGACGAATAAACACTATATCATTTTTACACTTGAACTGTATTATGATTTTAATGCAGGCTCAGGTGAGACGAGGTCAGAGGATACAATTAAATGGATCTGGTACCATCTGGAGATTAGGGTCTCTTTAACCATGCTTGGGTGATTTATCCATCAGCAACTCATGTAGTGCTTCATAAAAATTGGTATCTGTTTAAAAAAAGATGTTCAAATACAGTGTGTTTTTAAAATTAGAGACTAAAATATTGTGCAGCTGCAGGCAAGCAGTTTATTTCTTATCCACTGAAACAGAAATTCCCGTATAGGAATAAAGCTGCTAATTTAAATCGACTGCACTTACTGGTATTTATACAAGGCTTCTTTGTGCAGGGCAAAAGAAAAACAACAACAAAATCCCACACCCTTTTCAGTGACTGCCTAATGAGGCAGACCTCAAGGGGCTCAGAATTCCCTGAGTGAGGGATGATTACCTGCTTTCCTAACGGGGGTGGGGGGTGTCTTCGGTACTCATCGTTTCCACCTTCAGCTCGGTGATATCCCTTCTTGAAACCATTAAGGAGGGTGTGCCACAAGGGCAGCTTTATTACGGCAAACAAAAGTTGTGAGCCTTCTACTACATTTTATTGCGAGGCTGCAAGTAATAGTGTATGGCATTCGACAGAATTTATTTTGTAATAAAACAAAATGGGTGTAAAATCAAATATTTAAACTGTCAAGTTTCAAAGCAAATGAGTAGCTAAAACTCAGTTTAATAATTGATCCATCAATGTGCGGATCAAAAGCTAAGGCCAAAATTAAACAATTATTTTTCTGAAATTATATTTGATTAAAAATTTCCTGAAAGGAAAACAATTCAGCCATTCTTCTGGACAGTAATTTATACAGTTTAGTGATCTCGCTGTCAATAATATACAAATAGCACTAATATATTACTATAATGCTTCATTTTCATTAAGACATCTGCCAAGATCTCAAAAACCTTTTCCATTTGGGACTTGACTTATAATTGCATAATCCCTTGGGGGAGCTTCAATATTATTTTAATCAATTTTAACCACAATACACAATATGGATGATTACATTGCAATGTCATTTCCAAAGTTACTTTCCCCCATTACTCATTTGCAAGAGGAGAGGACACTAGAAATATTTGTGAAACGTAATCCAGTAGGGAAACAAACGACGAGCATGCAGAATGCATTTCTCTGTCTTTCAGAAGGATGGCAGAGCGAATAAATACAAATGTCCATCTGCCAGGGGATGCAGTGCCTGCCGTGCTCGGTCCGGTGCCCGACCAAGACTGGGGCCGGCTGCTTCTTGCTGCCCTCCTGCTTCTTCTGGCCCCGTCCCGTGCCAGCAGTGCTGGTGTGTGCCGGGATCACCAGCCCGACCAAACGGAGCTCGTCGCTCTTTTTCCTCTGCCGGGGCTGGCATGGGATGCCGGGGGGTGGTGGACGAGGCACCGGGAGGGAGCCGTGCCCGCGGGGCTCAGCTCAGCCACCGGGGAGGGAAACCAGCAGAGAGGGAGGGTGCTCCAGGGGCACTGCTCCTGCACATATTTAACGTGCCAGCTCCCACGCAGCCCAAAACCGCCGTCAGATGTGACCTTGGCAATATTACAGTGGTAATATTTTCACAAGCATGACCTCCTCCAAATCTGGGTCTCCAATATATTCTGAGCAAACATACTTTCCTCCCTGTCAGGCATACTGTAGATATCTTCTTTCTCCACCTGTTTTTGCCTGAGTGAGCGTATTCCTTGGATATATTTCAGTCTTTCAGATGAGGCACATTATGCACACATGCTATGGATGGAGAAGTGACAGCTGTATTTTAATTGTCGCCACTAGGCTGGATGTGGTTTCTTTATAAATTTTGGTGTTAATCTTAGAGAAGATGTTATTTAAAGTAACAAAAAAAAAGTTATTTCAAGTATTTAAAGATGTTATTTAAAAGTAACTCCTTGTTAGATGATTTTGTCTTAATTTCCGAGGGGTTCCTTGTCAATGTGCTGATTGCAGAAGGTGTGGAGCCGCTGCCCGGTGCAGCAGGTGACAAGGGGGTGGCTCCTCCTGTTCCTTTGGGAATAGCGGGCTGGTGACACCATCGCTGGGAGTGAGGTCCCTCTTGCACAGAAGGATGGAATCGATGTCTTCTCTGTGTGAGCAAACAAAACCAACATGCCCGGAACCGGTTTAAGTATGCGTTGAATAATTTCTGTAATGATTTGCAATAAATACATTTTGCTGCTGTGAAGCCATAGGGCATGGAAAGCAACAGCAGAAATAAGCTCTCCTCCCCTTGCCCATCAGAGATGGTCACTGGGGTCTTCTGTACACCCCAGAGAGCTGCACCATCCATTACCGACATATTTGCCATTAATAGGCAAAAATATCCAATTTGAATGAATCTTCTAAAATCACTTTAATCTAGAGCTCAGGTCCAAAATCAACCAAGGGCTCTTTGCCTGCATTAAATAATTTCCTGGTGTACTTAACAAATCTCAGAAGTGTCATCTGTAGTATAAAGTAAAAACTACAGTGACCCCTGTAGCATAAATTCATCCCCTACAATTGTCTGCCAAAACCCTCAAAAACTGTAAAAAAAAACTTAACACCAAAGTTATTAATGGATGTCAACCCAATCCACCACATTTAAAAACAAGGACTGTTTGTAAAAGTTACATTGCAGTCTGGAACCAGGGAAAAACATTGTTCTTTACTTCAAATTATAGATTTAGAGGGCTCTGCAGCCAAGGGGCACTTCCTAGGTGAAAAGGAGATATTCTGTGTGAGCCAGCACTGAAGTCAGGTGCTGCCTGTCACTACAAGAAAAATATAAGAATCATTTTTCCGTGTTCTTTAAATCAAGGGAGGACTCAGAACGATCAGGAACTTTCCTCTGTGTGGTTTGTTTAAGCCAAAGCCACGATGCATTGCACCAAGAATGCCCGATGCTGCCCATCTTACGGGACTGCCAAGCTGGTGTTGAGATGAACCAAAACGTGAGAAAGAGGAATCAGTTCTGCTGGGAGAGAGAAAGGCTCATCTTTTCTTCAGAACTGATGGAAAAATAGGACTGGGAACTTAAAAGCAGTCAGAAACTTGCTCATTTGGGGTTTTCCTAAGTGCTTCCAGATACAGTAGCCTGTGGATCAGGTTTGAGCTCATTTTAGGACTTCTCACCTTTGCCAGTATGAAATGCGGCACCTTGTCCATCGTTTCATCTAGCAGACTGACAGCAGGCTTGTTTTTTTCAGTGCGATGACAACATCGAACGCTTCTCTTTTCCTGATGTTGGTGCTGAATCCTGCATATCTCATTAAAACTCCAGCTGAAAGGAACTGAGCTGGCTAAGTGCTTATTAGTCTTTTTTGGAAAGTGGAATACCTATTTTTATTTTTGCATGTGTGAGAAGCTCCCTAAATAAAACATAATACCTAATTATTTAAAACAAGCATGCAAACTGAAAACTTGTGCAGCATCTCCACAATGACATGTGTGGTTTGGTTCCATAAAACATTTCATTCTCAGAGAACAGTTTCATTGATAAGATAATTCATTTTTTATTATGGCAGTCAGCACTTAAGAAAAAAAAAAAAAAAAAAAAAAAAAAAAAAAAAAAGGAGCTGTTTTGCAACATGGAACATGAAAAAAAAGGAAACTTTCAGTTCCGGCAAAATGCTTTCAGCCCACCCAGTGCTCCGGGAGCGATGCAGAGCGTGACCACAGCTCCCTGGGGACATTCCCTTTCTCCCCACGCCACAGCCCCCTGCCTCCCTGCCTGCCCCACTCCCAGGGCTCAGGCTCACAAAAGGAGAAGTCGGAACTGCTGGGTAAACAGGGAGAAGTCTGTGGTGGCCAGGCAAAACCGCGGAGAAAAAATCATTAAAAAGTCATTTCCATCAAATGGAAGTTTTACGAAAACATTTCTAAACCCAACCCATAGCACTTTGCATAATTCCTTCCTGTTTATGAAAATGAAATCCCCGAGAAATCCGTGCTCGAGCCCATATGGTGGCTGATGTGATATTTGGCATAATCGCTGAGGAAAGCACGGTGCTGCTAATTTGCCTTTCTGCCCCTGGGACGGGTCCCCTGGCCCTGCCGTCTCTCGCTGCGTGGATGTTGGACTTTGTTCCGCCGAGGCTCGGGGCGGGGAGGCCCAGAGCTGAGCCTGGTGCTGTGCTCCCTCTCCTCACTCCATCCATCTCCTCGCACTTGCTGGGAGGCGCGGACACGTCCCCAGAGCCGCAGCACCGGGGCCAGGGCAGCAGCAGCCCCGGGCCGTGCCGGGGGTGTTCAGGAGCTGAACAGGGGCTGAGGGTGCCCAGCCCCGTGGCCACGTTGCCGCCGAGCCGCCACGACAAGGGTTAAGGGAGTTTTGACGATTTTACTGCATGAACACTGTCGGCGAAACGCATTTTGAATCCCTGTTTAAAAGACATGTAATTGCCTCAGATTCTTTATATTATCATAACTCTTCAGAACTGATTGATTTTAGGTTTATGGAAAAATATGCAAATGCGCAGAGAACGACACACATTCCTCATCGCGGGCATAAAAGCAGTTCACAGAGAATCCGTTTGATTGAGTTTGATTACTGAACAAAATCTAATTATTTTAGATACACGTTCAGGCTTTTCTGGAGAGGCGTGCTGAAGAGAAGAAATATTTGGTATACGTGAGTGCTGTTTGCCTGCTCAGGTTTGTTTATTCACATATATTTTGACAGTCCAGAATTTTAAATAATTGATACCGGCGTTCATTCTTCAGCGTCAAAGAAACAAACCTAATTGCACGAGGCGCGGTGCTGACGTGCTCGTGCGTGCGTCCCCTGTGTGCCCTGCGCCTCTGGCTGCACCTCCACAGTGCCTTCTGTGTCAGACCGCACGGGCCTGGCGTGTCGTGTTGTGCCATGTCGTGTCGTGTCGTGCCATGTCGTGTCGTGCCGTGCCATGTCGTGTCATGTCGTGCCATGTCACATCGTGCCGTGCCGTGCCGGCAGCTCCGCCACAAGGACGGGAGCGCGGCGAGGCGGTGCTGTCCCGCGTGCGGCTGTGCCGTGCTGGCAGGTGGGGAGCCACCGAGCCTGGGCCTGTGAGCCTTTTAAAGCAGCTCTGAATAATTAGCAAATCCCTCCTTCTCATAAACAATTATCATCCTCTCCCAATTACCTACTCAATTATGAGCTACAAAGTCTCTCACATTGAATTAAACCGTATGCTTTCCACAGGCACTTCTAGTAGGAACACTCCTGTCCGCCTGCTCCCCGGTGCACAAACTTTTTCTCCCCCAGCTCCCCCCTGACAGCCCTTCTGTCCTGCACCAAGCAGCAGCATGAAGCACCAAAACCCACGCCAGGAGGGCCGTATCCACCCGAGCTGTGCTTAGCCAAGTCCTGAAACTCCAGCCCTCTCCTTCTTCCTTTTTCTTTCCCCTGCACTGGATGAATCAGGCGCTAACTTTGGGTGTTTTCTCCAGCTCAGTAGGCTGGCATGTCTCCGGGGCGCAGGGAAGGCAGAGATGCCACTGCATGTCTCCATCTCTGGACAGACTTCAACAATTACAATTATTACGCATCAATATTGTGCCATCAAAACCCCCCATCCTTACATGTGGGCCTCGCTGAGGTCAGCATCGAGAAAGGGCAGGCTCTTCCCCTGTCAAGAACAACAGGAACAGCATGTTCTTTGGTCACTAACCCTTTTCTTTTCTCGGTAACTGTGAACGTTTATCATCCACCCGAGTCATTTCCCCTTGCCTTTCAAGAGAATTTTTCCGAGTAGCTGAGTGCCGCTGTTGGGTGCTGTTGGGACACGAGGGCTGCCCGCCCCTTAAGGAAATTGCTATGTGATAATTAGGTGTAGAGCCCCTCAGATATACCCTGTTATCAAATACAAAAGCATTACTTATGCATTCTGCTGTGAGACCCATCATTAATTAGGAGTTTTACATATTAATTGCAACACAGAAAAAAAAAAAGGCAGTTTTCCTCTCTTTGTGAAGCACTGAGGGATGCCGAAGGTGCATGGCTGCACTGAGAAAAGTGGGGTGGAAATCTCTGGCCTTTGGGTACAGCGGTGGGACGATGGCCTCAGTGAGGCAATGCCGGGGCTGGCAGTGGGCAGGCGGTGTGCCTGGCGGCGTGGGCACGGAGCCCACCCAGACCCTGGCACTGCCAAGCTCCCCACGGACCCTGCACCCCCTGCACACTGCCTGCACCCTCGCTGCAGCCGAGGCAGGCTGGTGCCTGAACCTGAAGGCTATTGCCAAGGAGAAAACAAATCACACGGTATGTCAATAAGGGTTTGCACTGCATCATCTGTGCCAAAAAACTAACTCCATCTCCTCCACTTCAGTACGAATGAGAATTTATATGCAACTCCCCACTTCAGGTGGGCAATCCAAAGAAATTAACCTCAGGAGAAAATTGCTTTTTTCTGGCTTAACACATAGCTTATTATCATGTCAGGCAGAAGAGACAGTGGGGAAAATGCAAAATCACAGACCTGATACAACAGTGCATCCATACATTCACAACTCAAGAACCATTTATTAGGAGAAATGTTTAAAATCAGAAGAGCAGAGTTCATTCTTTATGGCAGCAGGCAGAGACTAGCAGTCAATCCTGTGGGCTAATAAAAGGCTGCAA
Organism: Anas platyrhynchos; assembly: GCF_047663525.1. NCBI lineage: Eukaryota > Metazoa > Chordata > Aves > Anseriformes > Anatidae > Anas > Anas platyrhynchos. The sequence continues at coordinate 1,316,210 of NC_092593.1, read as the reverse complement.
AACTTCAGCCCAAAATAGTATGTCTAGGGGAGATGTACTTACAGTGCCAGCACTGACTTACAGACACGAGGCTGTTTTCTGCAAACACCCCAAAGCACTTTACAGACTGGGCAAAGTTTCCTGCATCAGGAAAAATAAGAATGAGAGCGAGTGAGTGCAGGTCACCTGATGACACGAGTTGTATCTATGCAATCTATGGGGATATCTATCACGATAAGCTTGATGCCACTGCTAACCAGAAGGCTAACTAGCAAATGAGGCTTGCAGCAGGGCTCTGGGGCAGGCAGAGCTGAGGACACGGGATGAGTGGGGAGGAAGTTTGCTCTCCAGGGGCTCGAGGGGGGTTTCTCCCCCCAGCACACCCAGCCTGAATCCAGACATTCCAACAGAAACCATTTCTGTGGTGTGTGCCTGGGAAAGGGATGGGGAATGTGGGTACAGAGCCGTGCAGTGCTGTTAGGTGGTGCAGGAGCAGTGCCCTGCCTGCCGCTGGAGGGGACATGTCCAGGGTCACACACAGGCCATGGTGAGGGCAGGAAAGCCACGGTGCTGCCCGCAGCAAGGGGACAAGCCCATGGGCACAGAGGGAAGGTGAAAGGTGCCTGACCCACAGCCAGCCAGGCTCCTGCAGCCCAGGCTGGCAGCAGAGCACAGCCAGAGGCGATGTCCCTGCTGTGCACGGCATCGCTCCTCGCAATAATAAGCCACGGGTGTTTGGCTTTCCTAACAGCCTAAAAGGGAAAGCTTGACCTCCACGGTGCCGGCGGAGCTCGTTTATCCCCAAACATGTGTTGAGGGCTGGATACTGGCTAAACAAACTCTGCTCTCCTGTGGTTTGCCCGCCGGTAGGGCTGCAGGCACACGGTTGTTTCTTTCCGTAGGCACTTCAGCAAGCGGAGCGAACAGCTCACCAGAGGAAAGTTGTCACATTCACTGATTCATCAACACTTCTCCGGCGGCAGCGGTACCTGTGCCATCTGTGTTGAGCACTTACAAAGAAACCTCTCTGCAACTGCCATACAAATCAGGGGCACCATCAAGGTCACCCTGAAGGGAATTTCGGGACACAGCGAAGATGTTCGGCGGCGCGGCGGTAAGCAATAACAGCATCCCCGCGCACGTCCTGCAGCATCCCCGCCTGCTCCGCCCCAGCCTGGAGCAGCCCGGGCCCCGCTGGGAAATGTGTATTATGCCTGGGTTAATTTACTGATTAATCTCTAGTCAGTGGTTTGTGCTTTCCCCAGATGGCCAATTAAAATTTACAACTGGCAGAGCAGTGCCCTGTTGGCAGGCTGCTGCGGGGCCGCGGCTGCAGGCAGCAACAGAAGGCGCGGGCCCGCTTTGCCTCTTCTCCCTCGCTGGTGGGGCAGGCTCGGGGTGCTGGCAGGCTCGGGGTGCTGTGTGGTACGACCCCCACCTGGCCCCAGGACAGGGCACCCCGTGGCCGGGCACCCCAAGCACCCCGCTGCAGTCCCCGCGTGGGACGCACACAGCTGGCTGTGCGAATCACACCTCAGTGTGTGGGGCTGGCAGTGAGGAGTGCTGTGATGTGTACAACGGATGGCACGCTTTTACAGCAGGAACGGAAGGAAAACAGAGAATTTTGTCATTTGGCATTCTGTACGGACGATGCTGGAGCATCCAACTACATAAGCATAGCGCAAAGCAGAAGCAGGCTATTGTGTGAGTCTTTGTTCAAAAGTTACTTGTGCATGGGAGTCACCTACGCTGGAAAACTCCAAAGCAAATTATTAATTGAGGCCAACTGATTTCCTGAAGAGGCCAAACACAGCCATGATGATGGGTGATGTCGCGACAATTTGCTATTTTCAATAACCGTCCTCATAGCTCAGAGCAACACTGAGAAATTTGGGAAGATATATTGCAAAAAAATGCTGCTTCTGCAAGTGCTTCCAGAAGATACCACAGTTCAGTATTTCAGAGCAAAATTTCCCTGCTGCTGCTTTTTTTTTTTTTTTTTTTAAGAAGACTTCATGAATATTGATGGTAAACATAATAACAGCAATACTCAGGAGTATAGTCAACTCTTGCTGTACAATTCACATAATTCCCCTTAAATTAATGGCAGTTACATGTGTGCCCTGGATAAAGACTGCACCCCCATGCAAGCAATACCGAACCTTCAGCTCACTCTACAAGAACACAGCAAAATGCCCACTGCCTGTCAGACAGGCAGAACTGCAGCATCCTTGTAATTGTTTTGAATTTCCTTTTTCTTTTTAAGGTTGAATTTTCTTATGTTGAATTGCCTGTACTTTTATATGCTCCTGCTCCACGTAATCATTGCGTCTATAAGGTAAGCACCTGAGCAAAACCCGCTGTTGATTACATTCACAAACTCCCAGACAAACATCTTTTCCTCCCACCTCTTCAGCAAACCTCCCTGTAGGGCGAGGGCAGCCCCTGGATGCCAGCACCCCACCAGGACAGGGCAGGGGTGTGTGACCAGCCCTCCACCCAGCCCTGCGGGCTCTGCATCCCTGGCGTCATCGTGCTCCTGTAGCACGGCTGCCTGGGTATTTCTTGATGCCCACAGTGTTTTCCCCAGTCTCACCCCACTGCGAGCTGCCCAGCTGCTGTGAGCTCGTCCATCAGGACGGCACTGGCATCACGAGGGCATCCTGGAATCCTCCTTCAGCACGGAGGCACTGTGGAATTGCACTCCCAGCACTGACTGTGGATGGTTCACCCCAAATGTCTGATTTTCAGTGTCTATGATGGGAACCCCACCACAGAGGTGCTCAGCTCATGTGCTGAAAGACACGATGGCACTGAACGGGTTGCTGGCGGTGGGTAGCCTTTGTTAAAGATGTGTCTCGTCTTTCTCTCTGCCAAATTTCTTTTCACTTCTTATAAATCTTAATGGTAATTTTTTAAAACTTCATAATTTTATGGGCTTGTTGAACTGCAGTTGGCTAAATCCTGCATCACTATTTCTCTTCTCTTGTAGGATGAGAGCATAAGCACTCCGGCTGAAGTAAGCACATGTGAGAATCTCAGATCCACAGCCTCCTCTGAAATGAGCATTGTGGCAGTATTTTCCTCTGACCTGAAATCACTGGAACAGTGCTGGAAAACAACACAAAAGGGGGATGAACATGGTTCGTGTAAGCATTTGAGATTCAGTATCAGAAGACTTTTTGTACTGGGCTCCCTTTCCCAAGGCTCTCCAAGGAATAAAGATGGAGCTACAAAACACAAATATCCAAGAGCTGGAGTGGCAGCTGAGCAGCACGGCCTGGGCTGCCACACTTCTACAGGTCCTGCAGGAAAAGCATGAGCCAAATTCCTAGGCTCTGCAATACCTCTGGATTTTCCTTCTTGAGACAACACGCGCTGTGGTGACCAGGCCTTGGCAGTGAGGGGTTTCTGGCTGTGAGGTGCATCCAGGGTTTCTGTGTGATGCCCAGGCTCAGGGCCAGGCTGGTGTGCTCTGTGTCTGCACGGCTGTGGTGCGTGCTTTGCCACCCCTTAGCCAGAGAAGGCAACTTGCAGAGATGAAAAAGCACATTGTACTGCACACTAATGAGCTGGTTCAGAAGTGCTGTGCTTGTTCCAGTTTCCAACACCTTGGCATACAAACACGTGCCCACACAGACCTGTGTCTGTCCCAGAGGCTGAGACCCAGCCCTGTGCTCCCAAGTGCTCCTGCAGGCAATGTCAGCGAGGGAATTGGGGCTGGGCAACACCACAGTGCCTGGTTTGAGGACGCTTTGCCCTTGGGCTGGGCAGGTGGCAGCAGAGCTCGGGAGCCCAGTGGTGCTGCCTCTGCCTTGCCAGCCCCGCACCAAGCCCTGCCGCTGCCTGCACTGTGCCTGTGCCTCCCGCTGCTGCAGTGTGCCCTCAATTAGCCTCTGTAATTGCGGTGCGCTGGGTGAGGAAGCAGCCTGCTCCCTGCGAGCCCCCACGAGCATGGCCATCACCCTCACCAAGCACCCAGTGAGGGCTGGAGTGCGGCTGACAGCAAACCCTGTGCCAGGCATGTCCCGGAGGGGAGAGCAGAGCTTGGAAAAGCAGCAGTGGATTGCCACTGCCACAGCGTCCAGAGTGTGCCACGCTCCTCAAACTTAGTGCCACAAGCAGCTCCACTGCATCCAGCCCGGTGAGAGCAGTGTGGGAAGGCAGAAGCTCCACAGCAGGCAAGCACAGAGTGGTTCAAAGAGAAGTGAACACCGGGAGCTGGAGTTGAGCAATAAAAAACAATGGGCTGAAATTCAAAACACTTTTGTCTTGTGGAGCGTTCCTGGTGGTCTCCCACGGGACGTGGTGGAAGCTGCATCCCCTCAATAGCTGAAACTGCTGAGTGGGGCACTTGTTCCATCTCTGGAGAGAACAAAGCTGCATGGGCAAGGACAGCAGGGAAGCAGACCTAATAAGTCTATTCTCAGCTAATTTCTGACTGCGGGTGTTTCTGACTTCTCGTTTCTAAACCACTTACAAACAGAGAAGAGGCTCCATGTGGTCCCAGCACCTGCTTCCCTGAAATTCTCACGGAAGCAGCAAAACTTCTGCATGCTGCAACCACTCCAACAGCAAGGCCTGGCCGAAGTGGAGGGGCGTTGGACGTGTCCTGTGAAATGCTGGATTGCATGGCCCATATGGTGCTTGGCTGTGGCCTTTCTGAAAGAACACTTGACTTGATGACACGACAGGAGCAGCACACGGGCAGCAGTGCCAGCGCCAGCGTGCTCTTTGCTGTTGGACCTGATCCTGCCTGGCTCTGAACATGAGGGAGGAAAGGGAGACAATACAACAAAACACAGGCCTTCTGTTGTCCTCTCATTGTCTCTTTAACACGGTGCAGCTTTCTGAGAGCCAGGAGGGCAGGATCCGTCAGTCAGTTCAGGCAGCTGAACTGGGAGGATGTGCCTGGCCCGAGCCCTGGCTGCCTCGTGAATCACGGGCTCTTATTTTCCCCTTTCTCTTTACGGGTAAAGAAGATCAGTATTTTGGAAAAATCCAACACATGTTAATATCATGACCTGCACGGTTACTGTCAATAGAGATGGGCTGGTGATCTTTAAAAGGAGATTTTCTCAGGGTGAAGGACAAACATGACATTAGAGTCATCAAACTCCCTACCTGACAAGGACATATAAATTGTAAATGGTCGGGGGCACGGAGATCAGGTTGTCTTTCTTCCAGATGCTTCTCCGCCACAGCAGGGATCTGCCACCTCTCATCTGCATCTCGCTCAGTGCCAGCAGCGGGGAGAGGAACAATTAATGGCAAGTTGCACCCTGCTGCCCACCGCTGCCCGCGGCTTCCAGGCGCCAAAAGGGCAGGCTGGGCCTGACACACAGGCAGGCAGAGGGTGAAGACCGTAGCTGCAAGAGGCAAGGAGTGTTAGGGCCTGATCCTGTACCTATTCACACGTTAGGCACCCTCCTGGCCACTGGTGAAGCCGGAATTCCTGAAAGAGAGGAAAATATTTTATTTATTTTTGTAACCTGTTCATTTATGTGCTTGTTTAGGCACACGTTCAGTTGCATTCAACCAAGAACATTTCAATTTACCTTTTAAGAATTTCCTTCCAGAACAGCATAGTTGGAAAAACTTGGATTTTTGTAGTATCCCCGAGCAACCAGCCCGAGCAGCCCTGACAAGTTCAGCTCTGGCTGGGTTAGATTTATGTGCACAAGATTAAGTGACCCTTTCCTGAGAAGAAAGGAATCTACTAGGTAGGAAACAAAGAGAAAGCGAGGAGAGCAGGACTTTTATCATCCTGTTCTTACGCACTGTAAGCAGAGGCATGCGGTGCTGTGGAGAGAGGCAAAGCCAAAATGTGGAATAAGAGCAAAGCCTGCCCGTCCATCCTCCGGATGATATGCAGGGGGGCAGCGAGCTCTGCACCAGGACCCCTTTGGCCATCCTGCACCTCACCATGCCCTGCTGGGGGGCCTCTCCTGCACCTCCCCGAGGAGATGTGCATCAGGGGGGCTCACCTTTGGCCTCCAGGGCCAGGGACCTCCTTCCCCTGATACCCCGGGAAGGGAAGGATTGTCCTGCCACAGGGCTCGGGTTTGGTGAGGAATTAATCCGGGCTCCCAGCCCTCGCAGCCGTGAGCCAAATGTCTTTATCTGCCATGTAAATGCAATAAAAGGAAATACGCACAAGATTACAGAATTTACAGCCTTGAAAGGAACAAAATCGTATAAAGTGTCACTTCTATATAAAAATGTTGTCTCCGTCTTCAACATATGTAGCCCTCCCCACAAAAATGTGTATCTTATATAAGTCTTGTGGATGTCTCATGTATATCTATGTATATATATATGTACGTATTTTCTAAGGAATTACATCAAAGGACATTGTGGTCTTCATTCTCCCAGATCTGGCAACTTATCAATGCTATCCACATTTAATTAGTAGACATTTCTTTTCCGTGAGCATATTTACTTGAATTCCTTGTTCCTACGGCAACCCAGCGAGTGCTACAGCTCCAGGAACAGTCTAGACTAACCTAAAAAAGAATGGAGATTAAAGAGCAAGCTCAATATTAAGATTATGCTGCAAAGCCTGAGCTTGGTGAGAGCAGCATTACAAAGCAGGCTCCGATAAGACTCTTATTTCAAGGAGCCTATTTATAGCATTGCAGATTTGTATTTATTCAAGGGTACCTATAGTATACAGGCTGCGAGAGACGACTCATTTAGCACTAAGTTCTCAGTAATTGGCTATCAACTCAGGTAAGGGATTTTTTTTTTTTTCCTAATAATTACAATCCATTTTCATTTTAAAATACCTACCAAGGGAATAGCTAAGCAATATTCACACCATTTCTATTTACAGATGCTCTCCTTGCTGATGTAGTTGTAGTTTTAAAGCATACAAAATATCTAAATTATCTAATGGCATTGCAGCTGTTCAGAACAGAAAATATTCTTTAAAAGAAGACACACATTACCACTTCTTATTTACATTCTTACCATTCTTAAATAAGGTTTCCTTACCTAGTGTGAGTGATGAATACAGCTATAAGAAGACTGATACAAGATAAATATACAGCACTTAAGTCCTTTTGTCATTTCCTTTCCTTTCTTTTTTTTTTTTTTAAGTTTTTAAATAACCCTTCTTTCAGATTCAGAAAGGAAAATGAAGAATAAATTTAAAAAAGAGAAAAGGGCCACTTATCAGTTACAGAGAAAACCATCTCATTATCTCATTTGAAGATTTTTATTATATGTGGTATTCTGATTCTTTTAAGTAAAAAAAAAAAAAAAAAGTGCATTCTAACTAGTCTCATGTCTTTTGCTTTAAATCCTCTTTGCACAATTTAACTTCAGACAAGATAGATCTGTTACAAGATACCTACAAACTGTTAAAGAAATTCTTACACAGAGACCCAAAATGTATTACGGACTTCAGAGGTTAAAATTTATATATATATTTTTATGGGTGAAAGTTTAAGGCATTCATAGGGGAAGATCTCTCCAATCAGCATAATAAGGACAAAGATGTTAGGAAGCCTCTAAATTACCTGGTGTGGAGGAAGGAAGTGAAACTCTTCCCACCTGACCTTTCAGCACTGTTTTATTAACTCTAGGTTGCAAGCAACAAGTTTAACCGAGGGGTTTCTAGGTGGTGGCTGCCTTTGTGTTCAGACTTTCAGTGTAGAAAATGTTTTAGTGTCAGTCATCCGATTTGGAGACGTCTGTACCAAACTCATTGTGCTGGAGCTTAGCTTTTGTCTGCCTTTAGGACTGGTCCTCTCTTTGTGTCAGAGCAAAACATTTAAATCACACCACTCTAACACGTACCTTGCCGGCACACACGGAGCTGCGAAGCCATCAGAAAAGCAGGTGTGAAATATCCCTTTGGTAAGCAATCACTGGGAGGTAATTGACTGTATTTATCCTTTTAATGCCATGAGTTTAGAGTCAAAAAAACACTACTTTTACAAAAATAACTTTCAGGTGCAATCAACTAATGCAAACACATTCAGAAATCTTTTAACTCCCTTTTGCTTGCGAAGCAATGGGAGATAAGAGATTGTATTTCTTATGCATTATTGCCAGCTTCCAAAGCTTTGGTTTCCCTGCAAATATTAGCCATCAAATGAATTAATTAATCTCCACAACCCAACAATGGCGCGCTTTCCTCTGTAGTCTGTGACCTGAACCCAGCAATCCTGTGTGTCCTCCTGCGCTTGTCTGAAGTGCGTTTTAATACCAAAGAACACAACAACTTAAATGCCATTCCCTGGTTTTATGAAAAAGCAATATCAGAGAGTAAATAGGGCAAATACCAACAAGGAGGGACACACAAGTTGAATCGAACAATAAATTCAAATAATATCACTAAATCGAAGAGGAGAGGCAGTGTCGGTAAGCTCCTTTCTCCCGGTGAGTTTTCTGGAAACTCTGGGAGCCGAGCAAAGGTCTGAGCACCCCGCTCTCCTTCTGCTTTCACAACAGCAATCAGGACTGGACTGAACCTCTTCAAATAATTCTTCAAACAGAGATAAAGCATAAAAGAGAGAAAAAAAAATCCAGCATATTCTTTTGCAACCGGTAATAAGCTTACACTTGCAATAGACTTGTTAAATAATTAGAGTTAAATTACCTCCTCTCCTACCACCACCCTTCTCAGCTTTTCACTTTGAAGTCTCAGTTTAGTGGAGAGGAATCAGTGAAGGAACACACGGGAGAGGGCCGGCTGGACCACCAGCCCTTGCTCACGATGGGTTTGTGCCCTGGTGGCTGCGTGCGTGGCCGTGGAGCGCTGCAACTCGCCTGCAGCCGCCCCGGCTCCCGGGCACAGCTCCACACGGGCACACAGCTGTACCTGGCCCTGCCCCAGGCCCCGCACACGCGTGACACACGCACACCCTGCACACGCGTGCACACGCACCCCCGGCCCCGGCTCTGAAACAGAAGGCACAGAAAAAGGAATTGAGATTTGCAGATCTGATAATGAGCCAGTTAATGACATAAATGATACCTCAAGAACCTCACTAAACCATCCAGGTCCTACAATTTAATCTGTAATAAATACTCCTGCATCATTGCGAGATGGCTGCTCATAATGGCAAATGAAATATGCTGGTATGATAGGTACAATAAATCTGGATTTTCCTATGGTTCCCTCAGGCTAGAACAATATGTAACCAGAGTGCGCACTGTCAGGATGAGCAGATCTCAAAGCCATCATAAAATCTAAATGGGGACTAATTAGGAGGCCCTTCCCTTCTAGAGTTACTATTTCTATTGACATTTTCCATGCATGAGCCCCTCCATAACATCATAAGTCACCAAGATAAGAACTCCCTAGATTATAGGGAAAAAGCTTTAATGGAGAAGTTGAACTCAAAGGCGATGCATAAATTTTCCTTCTGATACCACGGGAAGTCTGTGTTCAGTACTTTCTTTACAAACTTTCCTCCCTGGCCCCGGCAGTGGCTGCGCCACCCCCCAGTGCCCCGGGAGGTGCTGCTGTGGTTGGGGTCACCGGCACCCCCAGGGCCCTTGGGTGCTGAGCTGCCGAGGGACGGGCTGCTGGGGGCTGGGGGCACACACCAGCCCTGCTCCAGCCCCAGACCCTACATAGGGGGTTTGGAGCACCAGGGACTCCCCCTGGCCGGGTGGAAGACACACGCTGCAGAAAGCAAGATTTATTAGCTGTTTACAGCAGACTTTACGTTCAATTTTCCCTTGTCACATTCGCACAAAGTAATTGCCCTTGTGTGTACGTGCATATTCCTGTTTGCTGAAGGCATGGGCACGTGTCCTTGCCTGCCTCCCTGATGAATTGCCTCAGGCCCAGCCTCCAGCCGGGGGATTTAGGAACCATCCTGCCACTGCGATGCCCTAACCCATGTAAATAACATGTGCGGGGTCTCCGTCCCTCATTATGACCACTGTGATCTGGCAGGGAGAAAAGCGCACAGGGAGCAGGAGAGGGCTCTCATGGTACGTGCTTTCCCCCAGAGCACCCTCGGAGAGCGCAGGGCTTCGTGCTCTGCCTGCTTGGCCAGCACAGACCGCTCCCACCCCGCACCCAGCGCTGTGACGAGGCTGGCCATACGCTTCAGGAACATTCATTAACACTGAGCTGAAATGTCTGCAGCACTTTGGCAGTCTCTGGACTGAGGGACAAACGTTTTCCCTCTAAAGGACCCACGGGAGCACAAGCAGAGCGTGGCTGGCGGAGTCCCGCACAGAGCCGAGCGCACAGCGGTGCAGTACGGGCAGGTAACGCTCAGCAAACCACGTCCAGGCGTGTGCCCTGCTCCAGCTCAGGGTCACCCCCCTGGGAGCTGAATGCGTTTTATTCTGCATTATGATTTGCTTTCTCACCCTAAAGGAGAATTGGTGAGGGGCCTTCAAACCTGCCAGGAGCGAGCGCACCTCAGCCTTTGGCACACTGCACGGGGTGTCCTGGGATGCTCAGTGCCACGTGCCCCTTCTGCCACTGCACAGGGACATGGCACGGAGAGCCTGCTTGGCACGGGAAGGGACAGCCTGGGCCTCTCAGCGGCGGTGGAACTGGCCCAGGGTTGTGGAGATCATGGAACACCCCGAGTTGGAAGGGACCCACAAAGATCATTGAGTTCAGATCCTGGGTCCCCAAAGGACAACCCAAAAAAATAATAATTATTATTATTATTATAATCAGATCATGTGTCTGAGAACATTGTCCAAATGCTTCTTGAATTCCAGCTAGCTCGATGCAGTGACCACTGCCCCGGGGAGCCTGTCCCAGTGCCCCAGTATTTGGTATCAGCCTCCATGAATCAGCTGCTCAGGAAAATCGGGTTAAAATTTCATGTTTTTCAGAGAGGTTGGTTTTGGAATTCTTCCACTTGGACTTGGTAAATTTTGACTTGTTAGAGGTTAGGTTTTCTAATCTCTTTCCTTTACTTAATTTTTAGAATGAATGAATTTCATTTCACTGTGATGTTGCCACTACTTTTTTAAATGGAAAGCAGTTTTCATCTGATGACATGCTCATAGCAGCAGGAGTAGCACAGAATTATTGGCGCAATTCATTTGTACCCGTAATCAATAAGGTGCTTGAGCAAATTCAGTAATTCAAACTGACTGTACAATTAGGATATATTTAACAACTCAAAATCTGTGTGCTGGGCAGCTCTGAAAGCTGCTAAGGGCACTGGGGGTGCTGGAGGTGCAGTCGGGCACCCCCTGCCAGCACGGCCACTGCCTCGGTGGCACCTGGGGCATCAGCTTCTGCCTTGCCACCTGCTCTGTATTCACACAAGGCTGGTGCAGTTTTGGTATGCAGGAACCAGAGCTGTGATTTGCTTTTTACGGCTGTCCGTTTCTGTGAATTAGGATAAAAACAGAGGAATGCGGTGTGTGCCAAGCATGTCATCGACGACTTATTCTTCCATAGCCTCAAAAAATATATTAAGAAAGAATCTGTATGAGCTTCTACAAATATTTTCCCCTTTGCATAAAAAAAAATAAAAAATAAAATAATTTAAAAATACCCTGAGAAAAAATTGTAGCGAGGTGACTTGCATTGTATAGAATACATAATGGCTCCTACCTTTGATGACATTTATCTTTACTCATGAGGGAAGACCTAATAATATGAATTATCAGGTCCCTCCTCACTCATGAAGAATAATGTCATAAAGGACCCACGCCATCATACATTCAGTGTGGTCTGTACTAATCCTTCTATTGTTAGAGCAGGCTGATATCTCATGTTTTCATTGTTTTCGTGCTATAAAGTAAGCCTGCATGGAGGGGTGTTAAAAATGCAATTCTGCCAGAGTTTCGACCTGATTGAAATGCTGGAGTTTTCACATGTAATTATCTTTGATCTTCGAATGCACATTATATTTTTGAAAATTACTGACATAGGTAAACAAGCATTTTCTCAAAAACAGCATTCCTGAAGGATGAGTCTAAATACCCTTTTCTCAACTTTGTGTTTACACAGAGTTATACAGGGGAAATGAGCCTTCAGAGAATTATTAGAGGGCAAACGAGAAGCAGCCAAGTTTATGAAAAAATAGCACAAAAATGACTGAGAGGATAGAGATCTATATCCTAAGTCAACTCCAGTTCCATTTCATTTTTTTACAGGAAAATCATTGGTGGGTGCGATTCGCTCTGTATTTTCTACCAAGGCTTGGCTGAGGAGAGGAGCAGTCCCTCCATTTCCCAAAAAGCACCAGCAGGGTCCCACTGTTCCGCTGCCTTCTGCTTGGGGTGCTGCTGCATGGGCATGAGAACAGTCCCCATGGGGCTGAGCACTTTGTGGCTGCTCCTGGCACCCCCTGATCCCAGGGCTGGGGGAGTCCCCACCACCTGAAGAGGGTTCCCCAGTCTCAGGCAGGGAGCCAGGATGGGGTTGCTTGGGCACGCAGACCGGCTGCAGAGCAGCAGGAGAAAGGCTGCACATCAGGCTCAAATTCAGATCATTTTTACAGGAGGGTGGTGGAAAATGAATGCCTCGTTCTCATAACTCTCCCTTTAATGAGTATATTGTTTTATCTGCTCATCGCTTTCTAAATACACTTATAGTTAGGCAAGTGGTTAAATTACTGCCAAACACAGCATATTAGCTTGCCAGGACCGTATTTCAATCATTTGTGCTATCGCTAATGTAAGTACTGGGAACAGTTTAGATCTGCACACAGACACACTTTTATTGTACCGCCAGGGAAGGGGATTTCCATTATGCAGCAGCGGGACCTCACCTGATCACAGGCATGGACCCAGCCAAGCTTCAGCTGAAGGATTCCACAGAGGCATCAGAAACTGCTTTGTGTACGTTTCCTAAGAGTCTGTGTAGTGCAACAAAGCAAGGTGCAACGTGGATCAAAGAGGTGGAGGGGAATGGCACGGAGAGAAGGGGGATGTGGCTCCCTGCCTGCCCCACCACTGGCAGCGCACCCGGGGCACTGCACCTGTGGGGTGTTATCATCGGCACGTGTGGGGAGGACAAGCTTTTACCCTTTGACACCATCAGCAAGGAGGCAATATGTGTGTTCACGGCCGCTCGCACGTGCTGCATCCACAAGCAGCAGCCCCTATACGTGGTGCCCCCCGGTCCGTGCAGAGCTCAGGGCTGGCCATGCAGCCTGGGGGCTGCCACCCACAGAGCACCCCCTCGGTGGCCTGGCAGCAAGCACCGTCTGTTTATCTCACGCTTCTCCTCCGAGGATTTTGAAGAGGCTCTCAAAAAATGGTATTCGTAATTGCATACGAGATTTCCACAGTGGAGGCAGAGCTATTTTTCCAAAGTTGTGCTCAGATACTTTGAAATGACAGTGCATAAATACCAAAGATAAACACCCACTAGCTTTCCACTGAAAGGGTGCGAATTCAGGGAAACAGAAAATAAATGTGTTTAGGATTAAATGCAACACGAGTTCTTGGTCAAATAGCTGTGGGGTTTAAAGGGATCTGCAGCTGCTCAGTGGAAGGTGCGGCAGCCAGGAGCAGCGCTTTGCTCTCACACCGACCGGCCCGCCAGTGGGGCAGCACGGCCGCTCGGGCCTCTTGCTTAGGTAGTGCAGCCATCAGCTCGTATGATACAAATGAGGACGAGGTTTGTTCACCAGAGGGAAGCCATTCAAAGCCCAACAAAATAAATAGGAAAATTCGTGAGCCATTTCCCCTTCCATAATTTCCTTCTGGTTTGAGTCTGGTTGCTTCTGAGGCAAGCGAAGGGCCCGCAGGCGGTGCGGGGCGGCTGGGGGAGCTGGGCAGCGGGGTGAGCTGACACGGGATGGGCTCACACCATGCCCTGTGGTCCCCGAGGGGCTTGGGCTGCCCTTGGAGCTGTGCCACTGGGTGCCAGCCCCCTGCCTGGGGCTCAGCCCGGCCCTGTCCCCGGGGCAATCCCCTGCCGGCCCCACAGCACCGGCTAGGCCTTGCTAAGGAAGAGTGATTTATCAACAGATATAAATCAAAATGACTGTTTAGCAGCACTGATTAGCTTGAAATGAGTACTTCTGGCGGCACAACAGCATCTAAACATGACATATCTATCTCGGCTACCATGGCATGGCACATCTCATTTAGTCAGCGTGCCCATTTGTATGTGCCCTTCAATGTCTCCAAAGGTTTAAAACGGGGGAAGAAAAGAATTTTATCTCATACTGAGGATAATCCTATTTCACATGCACCGAATCTGTAATCCAGCGAGTGTGATTCAGGATCACAGCACACATTCCTGCGGACACAGGAGTGCATCATCTCACACCTGAGGCTATGCAAAGCCGGCACCTACCAGGGCGGCTGACCGGGCATGGCTGGCGTTGTGCTGCCATGGGTTTACCACTACGCTCCTCTATCCTTCCTGAAGGGAAACTAACCAAATGAACTCACTGCACAGCTGCACTGAAAAGCGAAAGCATGAATCCTGAAGGCGTGGAGCAGAAACAAAGGGGTCACTGCCTAAAAACGCTGCTGGTGCTGAGTGAAGCGCATGGTGCTAGGGTGTTGGGTGCCTGGGCTCTATTGCCAGTGCATGGAGCAGCAGCACCCGGCCAGGTCTCTGCTCCAGCCTGCTGGTGGGTGGGAGCACCTGGGCTGGCCCCCAGGGAAAGACCAGCAGAGACCCCCCCTAAAGCACAACGCAATTGGAAACAAGTGGGGAAATCGGTGTTGCTTAGCAATTTGCTACAGCATGCTCGAGTACTGGGGAGCAGGCAAAAGCATTGTCAGTAGTTCCAACATTATTATCAGTACCATTTAAAGAGTATCCCAGATGTGCAGGGCACTTTACAGACAAAAATAATTGATGGTCCTCACCCCGAAGCTGAGATAGCACAAGATGAAGGTACAGCCAGCAATGGGCAAGGGCTGCGGAGGGACCGCGAGGAGGAATGCACAGCGCATGGAAGGTGGCTGGCTGCACCTATTGCCACCTTCCAGTTTGCACTTGACCCTGTCCCAGCTGAAGCCATGGGAATTTTTTTCTCCAGTTTTAGTTGAACACACGATGGCAAGGAGCAGGTGCTGGTTTACAGCATTTTGTATCTCGCTACCCAAAGCTGCCAAAGTGCAGGCACGGCTGCAGTGCGCGGTGCTGCTCTGAGCCGGCAGGCCCTGCCACCGATGTGCACCTAATTACTTTGTTACCCGAGTGGCTGGCAAGTTCTGCCGCTCTCTGTAGGAACGGTGACATGTTCTGAAGGACTAATTAATGGCTCTTGTATTTTGGGATCACCTATTGTGTGAGGGTGTCCTTCTGCAGGCCAGCCGTGCGTGCTGAGACCTGTGCCAGCTGCTCGTTGGAAGGGGTGGACTTTTACCTCCTAGAGCGGACAAATCTGACTGAATTACTTTAACAGTGCTTTAGTATTTATGGTACAAAAGTGGTCTTGAATATTAACAGCACAATACACCTTTACATGCAGTGCCTCAGGGGAAGCCAGGCACTTCTCCCTGATGGCCCTGTCTCTTTGAGGTGTGTTGCAGAGCCGCGGCGAGGTCTGGGCCAAGCATCCCAGAGCCTGCCCCAAAGCTCTCAGGGGCTGGGACAGCACGGGTGAGGGTACTGCAGACATCTGCCTGCAGACATCGCCCCTCAGCCCACCGCAGGGTGAGGGCAGCCCAGCACGGGGAGAACTGAGGAGCCCACCGGGGTTGCAATAGGGTTAGTGACACAAAGGCAGCGTCCTGGGATCTCTGGGGCTTGTACACCGGCCTTACGGCTCTTTGGGGCTCTGCAGTCTGCATGTCGATGCTTTGCCACAAAAGGAATAAACATACCATTGTATTAGAGCAGGCATGGTAGTAAATCACTGAACTCCTTTAAGTGTCTCCAAGATTGGGATCCAAAAATACAATGCAAGCTTGATCCAGAACACATTTGAGATAACGGAGAGCTTCCTACAGCTTTTATTGAGTTCTGGACTGGCTCCCAGGTCGTTGTTGTGCTGTTTTGTGAAATTACTGAGATTTATGTCTGGCTTTTTAATACCAACCTGACAAAAAAAAAAAAAAAAATAAAGACCCACCTTTGCTCAGCGCTGTGTCTGGTGACCACTGCTCCCCAACCAAAGATTTTAATTTTTTATCCTGTTCATTTTTTTCCCTTTGCACAGATATTTTTTCCAATTTGGTGATCTCAGCAAGATGTTTTGGATGCACTTGACAGAGCATAATGTATCACCTGTCGAAAGATCCTGTTTTTTAAGAAGTTAGGAAATTACTGGTGTAATCAGGCAGTAAACACTTGTCCGGGGCCGGGGAGCCTCTCGTTGCTCTCGGGTGGTCTGGGAGCCCGTCCTCCCTGAGCCCGCGCGAGGGCAGGGACCGCGCTCTGGGTGCTGACGGGAGCCTGACAAGCGGTTTATAAACCAGGCCTGCCCTGCTGCTTGGAGAAGCTTTATAACTGATTGTTTTAATACCAAAGTGACACCAAAGGGGGGTCAAGTAAATAAATATGCATGCCTCACCAGTTCAAAATAATAAAATTCCAATGTGTGCAAGCCTGCTTGTTGAACATATGTTTGCGGCACGGCTAAGCCATCTGGCTCAATGTCAAGCATTTACACCAACTGCAGTCTTACACTACCTGACAGCAGAAAAGCTTTATTCCCTTGGTGTTTGGGCACAAATGGAGAAATATTATTGAAATGATTATCTGCATCAAGACTCAGATTTGGTTTGACATTTAGCTGGCTCTGTTTAATCCAAAGGGTTGTCTGAATGAATAAAGAGAAGGGTTCCTCCAGAAGATGCTGCAAGCAGCCAGGGAAAGCCAAATGATTAATGAGACTGAAAGGCTGGGTGGACCCTGCCCACCTCCACCCAGACCTCGGTGCCAAGAACTGCATATGAAATTAGTCTGAGGCTTTCTGCAGCTTGTCAGGAGGATGCTCGCGACCGGAGGGGCTCTATTTTTGGACCTTAAGAAAACAAAAGAAATAGCCACGGTGCCTCCAGCCGGGAAGGAAAGCTCTGTGTTCTAATTAAAAACAATCTCTGCTAAGTCGTAGGTCATCATCATCACACCTCGGCTGAGCGAGACGCACCCAGGGCCTGCCTCCCTCTGCCCCTGCCACCCAGGGAGATGGGGAGGTGGTTGGCAGAGGAGCTGGCATGGGGAGCAGTGTGCCCCCTGCATGCCACCAGCGTGCCCCCTGCATGCTGCACACCCCGGCCCCTCGCGCCACGGCTTCCAAGTGCTGGCAACACAAAGGCTGCCAGCGGCCATCCTGTGGGGAGCATGGTTTTGTTCCAGGCAGGGTGGCCCAGTTCTTCTCTAACATGGGAGTGGAGAAGAAGGAAGAAAAAAAAAAAAAAGCAACTGAGAAGTTTTGAATGAGTCAATAAAAAAGAGTGTGAGCAGGATTTGTTTGAAGTCAAGGGGTTGCTGAAGGCTCAGTCTGACAAAGACAAATTTATCTGAGAAATCAGACATGCTATATTTTAAAATAAAATAGGATGGAGCTGCAAAGCACAAGATGATGATCAGCGTTATGGTCCAGAAAGTAGTTCTCCTTGGGAGTACTAGAGCGAAAACGCCTTCCCCCTTCCCACAGGAGAATGTACTGTACTGCTTTTTTTCCTTTTTCTTTATATTTCCACTTCTGATTGCTGATTTGGATTTAAAATTAATTTGGTGATTTGAGTTTAATAAGAATGTTAGACATGATTTCCTTCTCACTCTTACTTTTAATTAACTTTTTAATTGAGATTTAAATGAATTCTAATGAACAGAATTGGTACCCTAATTGATTTGTTGCAGCAGCATAGTGAGGGATCAGTATGCTGGCAGCATTTTGATATATTACTCTGTGATGTCAAACAGTTTACAGGTTAATTTTTTGGCAGAGGTTACTTAATGTCAGCAGAAAACAATAATTTATTTTTGATTTATTAGTAAACAGTTCCTCGGAAGTGAATGGTCTATGATTTTTAAACAAACTCATGTTTATGCACAGCTGCCTTTGCCACCTATTAATGTCTCATTAGAAACTTGTTCTGGGTGTTTGTATGAGAACGAACAGGTTTCACCCAGATGTGCCCAGAGACAAGCAGGTATGAGATGATTAGTAGTGCAGTCACAGGCAGGCGGGTAGATGGAGGCTATGTACAGTCGGAAAGAGGTTTTCAGCAGCAGCTTTGGTTTTCCTGAGATATTGGGACCTTAAAAAGCTTTGTCCCACAAATGACTTGACGAGAATTTTAGTTCTTAGTGGATAACCCTCTCATGCTTTTCTCAGATAAATCCCTGTGAAAATACATTCTTATATCAAGTTAAGGACAATGAGCAGAGGAGGACACGCACTGTGACAGAGCTGAGCATGGGCTATAATTCCTAACTGCACGAATTATGTGTTTTCCCCTATTATGATCCAGACAGGCAAACTGAATATTTTTGAAAGAAAATGACCAACGCATGATTAATTGCAAGCTCGCAGATTTTGCAGCTTCAAGAGTAAATCAACTGCTAAGAAGTGCTAACTTGCTAAAATATAAACTAATTTTAGTCTCCAGATATTAAAACATAATCTATCTTCTTCCTCCGCTGGGGAAGCTAATTAGAAACCATGACTGGCACAAGGGGAAGAAGCTGAGAAACCTGGGGTTAGGTCCCCCGGTCTGAGCAGAGCCTGCCCAATTTCACCTACATGTTCCAAAGCAGGTGATGGCACAAAACCACATCTGGGCACTGGTGTCCCCCACATGAGCAGGGACAGGCACGAGGACTGTCCCTGGCAGGGGATGGCTGCTCCAGGATGGGTTATTTCTCCCGGATCCCAACCCCTGCTGCCTGGGAGCTACCTTCTCCCCAGGCTCCAGCCTCTATTCCTGCCTCAGAAAATATCTGCACCCAGCTCAAAGGGCTCAATTTTCCTCTTGTCCTAGGTGTAAATCAGAATGATGTTGGACCTCTATTGGTGTAAATGCAAAGCTTTAGAGAAATTACTGCAGTCAGAGGATAAAGCAGGATGTATGGAAAAGGAGAATGGGGACAGTGCGAGAAAATAGGATGGAAGAGAGAAATATCACCCACAGCGTCCAAAATGGTTTGAAATATAAGATGCTACAAAACTTAAAGAATCGAGTTTAAAAGTTTCAATCTCTGGTTTGTAAGTAATTTATGTGAAAATAATACTCAAAGACTTGCACTTTTTTTCCAAAATACCAAGCAGTTAGCTGGTGAGAGCCACCCCTGGAGAAGAGTAAAGGCCACATTCCCCGGTGGGTGCTGGTCCTCGTCCAGGAGATGCAAGCAGAAGGCTGACCCTGCTCCCCAGATCGAGGATGCTGTAACAACACTGATGTTCTAGAGGATAACAAATCTCTTAATTATGTGCTTTCAATATACGAGCAAAGTATAAAAAATGCTCTGTAGCCCTTTGGTACCCCTGGGTGCAGTGCTGTGCATCTGAGCGAGGTGGGGGCAGTGCAGCTCTTGGGGGTAGGCTTTGTCCGCCCGGCCAGAGGACATGGGGGCTCTGTGGGGCTCTGCCCCCCGGACAATCTGGGCTTTCTTAGGGTTCTGACCTCCATGGGACGGGGGGAGGATAAGTTCACACCCAGCGGAGTCCCACACTTTGGAGACGCGAAATTTTCAAATCACCCCCAGCAGCTCCTTATGTCTTGTGTTATCTAAATAGAATAAATTGGCAAGTTGAAGGAGGAATGAAAATTGTTGATATCCCTTTTCGTTTCTCTCCCAGATACTGTGATTTTTCAAACATAAAATAATGAAATTCATAATTTGCCTCAATATGTTCCATTTGGAGTATTTCATACATCACAAACTTGAGATTAAGGAGAGAGCCTTTCTCAAATGCAGCTTAATTTTGTTTTCAACTTCTTAAGCTTCTGTTAACACCTTTTCTGTAATCAGTACAGTATCTTTTGAGTTAATTAGTTCTGGAAAAGAATTACTAGTATAATTTGTGGTGGGACCTGCCCCCCCTTTCATTCACCAGACAGAACAGCATCTGATTTAGATAAAAAGAACCACTGGAGGCTTCTTTAGTAAAGAGAGATGGTTAGATATGAGCTCAGATACATCTTCAAACCATTTATCCCTCCTTCAGCTCTGTAAGTGGGGAGAGCTCAGGTTTAGCTGGCATGAAACATACATCTTAATAACCATCGCAGAGTTTCCTTCTGAATTGTTGAGGTTCTGAAACTGAGCTCAGTTCCGGGCTGTCCACAGATCTGCATGGGGCTTAAATGTTTAAAAATAATTCTGCGTGTCATTGGTTTGCTGAAGAAGGCTGGGTGTTAGCAAAGCCAGCAGCCCCACACCGCACCTTCACCCTTCAAGTTCAGTGGCTAAAGAATCGGTCCTGAGTGAATGACGTCCACCGGTCTTATCAAACTCTCCATGTGTCCACGTACACCAGTATATTTTAACATACAAGAACTGTCCCCGTTGAACTTTCACAACATCTCTTTGACTCACTGTCAAGCTCAATAACATCAGAGATCAATCAGAAGTGCATAAATTTACCTTCAAAGAGGCCCAAAAGCTAACATGTAAGATGATGAGCATCCCGTTCTGAAGCGTTTCATCTCTTAGCAGGGAACAGAAGGGCCAGTTAGGATCTCCTGCGCCTCCCGTGCTGATGACAGCCCGGAGATGAAGCTCTGGTGTTTGGCACAGGTTGCTGATGCCAGCGCTGTAAGGACGGGGCTGGGGCTGGCAGCAGGCAGCAGGAGCAGGCTGGGGCAGCCGGGTTTTGGCAGGCTCCTGGCGTGCCCTGAGGCTGCAGGGGAGCAGCCGGTGTGCTCCCGGTGGGCTAGCAGCTCTGGGACCCACCGGCGGCCACCAGTGCCCCTCGTGCATGCTTGCCTGGCTCTAAGACATCGCAGAAATGTGATGGTATTGGCTTCCAATGCTAATACTTTGAATTAAAATGATTAATTAAGTCTCCATGGAAACCATTTATGTAAAAAATAAATTTCCCTCTCCGTTTTTCACTATAAAGCCTAGATACAGCCGTGCTTAATCTTTCCTTTTCTACAGAGCTGGTATTTCTAAGTGTGGTTACACTCAACTTTCCTCCTTTGAATGGAAGGAGGTTTATTCATAATTTGCAATACTCAGGGAAAAGCCTGGGTATTTGGCAAGATACACAATGCAGTTGACTCTGACTTAGTTAAATGGTTATGCTGAATTAGTAAATAAGCTGAGAAAGTTTGCAACAACTGAAATAAATAACTCTGTATGAAAACTGGCTACTGGCTGTGTTAATGGAAACAATTTTGTTGACCCATAATTGAAAGTAACGATCTAATGTTTTCTTACACCATTGTCTAAGTTTTCAGCACCCTTATAATTTCTGAAATGTTATTGACAATGAATAATGGAGTATACAGATCAGAGCTTGATTCGGTTTTCAGCCCGAATCACCGGTGCTTTCTTAACTTGCAAGGGTCAGGGCTCTGCTGATGTTCATGGTATAGGGTCAGACACAAGAAAATGATGAGCAAAAGGAGAAACATCCTCTGAATTCTTGCTGCCCCTTGAGGTAATATGATTTGTTAGAAAGAATGCAACAGCGAAAGCTTGTTCTGCATCCATTCCCTGCAGGGGGGATGCAGCCCGTGCTGAGGGGCAGCTCTGCTCAGAGGCAGGTCTGGGGTTTGGGCATCACATGCCTGCCCCACTGCATCCCTCCTACTCCTCTGCTACATCCCTCCTACTCCTCCAGGGGACCTGTGCATTGGGATCTGCATTTCTGACCTCAGGCTGTGGATGGCCATACTGCTCTGCAAAGTCCATCGAGCACAGCAACTCCATCTCTGTAGATCCAATAGGTTTTACCTATTTATTATTGGAAGCTACCTGTTGTGTTTCTATTGTCTGCTCCTCTGTTTGTTTCTTTGTTTGTTTGTTTGTTTTCCAGGCTGCTTTTAAGGCTGGATTATTTTGTAGGATGGGCTGGGGTAGTTTCTTTTTTTTTTGTTCTGTTACTTGTTGTTGTTTTTTGTTTTGTTTTGTTTTGTTTTGTTTTGTTGTTTGTTTGTTTTTTGTATATTTGATCTTCTTTAATTTTAAAATAGGCACACTCCGCATGTGCTCTTGCAGCTCACCGCTTCATTAGCCAAAG
The DNA here is from genome assembly GCF_047663525.1 of Anas platyrhynchos. Lineage (NCBI taxonomy): Eukaryota > Metazoa > Chordata > Aves > Anseriformes > Anatidae > Anas > Anas platyrhynchos. The sequence goes on along the minus strand of NC_092593.1, from coordinate 1,294,173 downwards.
CGTATCTTCTGTGACTACATCCATCTTATAAGCACCTAAAGTTTGTTTAACAAAGGGCTATTGCAATTTAACTACCATGTTCCAAATGGTACTGCTGCATCTTCCATGGTCCTATTTGCACTAAATGCATTAGTAGAGTATTTAAATCTGAGAGTCTGTGATAGAGCCCTTTCATTCTCAGCAAAAGGCTTACCTTTCTGCTAGCTTTTTCGCTGGCAAACAGCTAAAGAAAACCATGAGCAGCAGTCAAGTGACTTGCCTGGCTTTCCTTCGAGCTTCCTGGGACAGAGGCATCCCACCTCCCACTGTAGTGGCCATGGGGGGTTCCTTGTCCCTGTGCTGCTGTACTGGCGCTGGTGTGGGTGCAGTGCTGGGTGGGCAGCCGGCGCTCCCCACACAGGGTGTACGTGACCTCCACACCAGCCCACTCATCCCAGCATGAAGCGTGATCATTAGAGAGGTGTTATTTAATTTATTTTTTACATACTGCAGTTAATTGCACCGTCTCTGATTGTGCTGATCATTTCTGCTCCCCCTCAGCCCAGTAATCAACACTTACTCGCAGGTCTTGCGGCAATGCCAACACACAGGACACGGCGACTCAATATGCTCCTGGGGTGAAGCCAATTCAGGCAGCCGCTCTGGGATTTTCCTTGTGGATCCCTGTTCCCGGTAAGGGGATCTGGTGTTTCCATTTGTCCCATGTAGAGAGGTGGCCAAGTCCCTGCCCGGCTCCTGGTGGCCGTCACCACCTGCACCTGCCCGGTCTGTGTGTCCCCACAGCCTCAGTGCCTCGCCGGGAGCACCCCTGCGCACCCATGATTTCATGTCATGCTCTGCACCGCTCTCAGTCTCAGCGCAGTCACAGCCTCAGCATCCTGTGCTGTAAGTTTTCAAGATTATTTTTTTTTTTTTAACACGCCTTTTTGCCAAGGCATGAGAGCTAGAAACTGAAAAATGCCAGGAAACAGTGAGGCTGGAAATGAGCAGAGTCAAACAGACTATGATTCTTCAGAAAGAATCAGTATTCAAAAAGAATAAGAAAAAGGTGTCTATTTTTTCCTTCAGCAGCACAGAAACCAGTAGATGCCTCCAAAATGATTTCAGCTCGCCTTGGTGATACGAGTTTACTTACCAGGAGGGTTTCCTCATGAACGTATCACTTTTTTTTTTTTTTCCTCTTTCTTTTAAATGATGCTCTGTAACTGCTTACATGATATCATCTGCCAAGGTCTTTCGAATTTCTGCTCTGCATTAAAGACAAAGAATTCTCCACAATTAATGTGCTTTGAGGGTTTCCTGTCACAGGAACATAATTAACTCTTTGCTGGCCTAACTAATTTCTGCATTTTAAAAAGTAGCCTGATAATGACAAAAGTGGAGCACTCAATCCACAGGATAGCCATTAACTGCACTCAGTTATTGTGCAGTCTCAATTCAGACCACAATTACTGTCAGAGAATTGCACTGGAAGCTACTCCGTGTACGCAAACAAGAATACTATTCATTAAAGGCCACTTTCAATAAAATACAATCTATATTTTTAATGAATATTTGAGAAAGAAAATACAATCTTGGGTTCAGAAACCCGCAATACAGTTATTATTCTTTTAATAACAGACTTTCTCAGGTACAGCTACTGACAGATGTTGGAGAGGCAGCAGAAATGAGATGGCTGGTGCGAGAGCTTTGGCTGCAGAAATGAAAAGCGGAGCTGGCGCTACACTAAGTCCATGTTAAATAAGGCTTTCCTAGAGCCACCTACACCACGCACAGCTGCCCCCCTCCTCCCCCCACGGCTTTTATTGATGTCCCCGGGCGAGGACACTCCTGAAACCTCCCGTGCCCGGCGACCCGCAGGAACTGCCGGGACAGGAGCGTGGCACCGCACGCCGCCACCTCCCCTTTGGGAAAGCGAAAACCCGGCGGACCCAGAAAATAAACAAATAAATAAATAAATGTTAAAAAAAAAAAAAAAAAAAAAAAAAATCTCGTTTTTTCGGCGCGGCCCCCGGGCTGTCCCCAGGGCTGCATCCCGGCAGCTCTCCGCTCCGCTCCGCTCCGCTCCGCTCCCCCCGCTCGGCTCCGCTCCGCGCCCCGGGCCGCGGGGGCTGCGGCGGCCGCGGGCGGCGGGCCCGGTTCCGCACGGCAACATTGCCCTCTTTTGGCCGCTTCCCGGGAGCGGGGCCCGGGCCCGCTGCAGCGCATCCCGGGGCGCTCACACGGCTCCGGGCTCGGCGGGGCCCGAGGTCGGGGAGAGCGGCCGGGAGAGCCGCGGGGGAGGCGGAGAGATCCCGTCACTGGGACGCCGAAGCGTTTTGCACAGGTGTTTGCCCGCGATGTTCTCTCTCCGCACTGTTCTGTTGTGTTTTATAGGTAGGTGAATGCAGCTGGAAATCGCCAATCCGTCAGCAATGTGTATTTATTCTTAAGTGTGTAGAAATGTGCACATAAGCAATATAAAATTACCACATAATATTGGCATTCGCCATCTGTAATATCTGAGGTTAAATACATTGCAGGAGGATGTGATATCTGCCTGCTCTTGCTTAACTCAATCTATTCTTTAGAAAAAATAAATAAACCCAGAAGTACTTTGTGCAGCCACACTGCCTTGCTCCTGTTCTGAACCCTGCAGTGGCTGCCAGCAGCTGTGCCCGGCTGGGCACCCCAACACCTTCCCTTCTCCCCTCTTGGCAGCCCGGTGCTGCCCCAGCACTGCCACAGCTGAGGCTGGGGGCTGCGGGCTCTCTCCTTCCCTAGGAGCTGAGAAGAGTCCACAGCATTTCTTTGTGAGCCTGTTGGCACGGAGCAGGCTTTTTCCTTCTCTTCTGCACGTCAGACTTTTAGCCAGCTGACTTTTTGAAAAAGGTAAAGCAAGCGAAATATAATGCACAGCCAGGTCCAGCGTTCCAGGCACACAGTACTAGGTGTTGTGTATAAAAGATGTAACTATATGAATTTGATAGACTATATTTTAGAAAATGATGCTGGCTGTGTGTAAGTACGATCAGACATTAGCAGACCAGATGGCTGCTCCTCTCTGCATCCTCGGGTCACCCTCTGACCAGGGCATCGTTCAGAGCCACGCGTGGGGCTGTGCTGGGCACTGCAGGCTCCAGTTCCATGCACGGAAACCCACACCTGATACTTCAGGGGGCTTCGGAGGGAATTGCACTGTGCCTGGTAACTCAACCGGTACGTGGCCTTCCTGACATCTTTCTTGTCTTAAATATGCTGGGCAGTCTGTGCTTCAGCCCTGCACAATGTCTGGTGTGTGTCCCTGCGGGCAGGAAGGTCTGCAAGGACTCCGGGCAGGGGCAGTACTTTTATTTTTATTATTGTAAAACAGCCTCAGTGTTGTGCTACTGATTTTGTGGATTTTTATCCTTTTGGCTGAAATTGTAAATCGGTTTAGAATTTGTTTCCAACCTTTCCTTCAAAGAACAGCCAGAACTGGAGCTCGGCGGCGGCGTGGCTGGGCTGGGCTGTGGCTCAGCTGACCTGAGAGCAGGCGCAGAGCTGTGCCGGGCAGGGAAGCGTCAGTTCTGTGAGCATCCAGGTCCGGCAGGGCCCCGATCCCCTGCACCCATCCTCAGCTTGACAATAGCCAGGAGAAGAAAGCAAGGAGTCTGGTGTCTTTGTCCATCCTGATGATTAATTAAAGGCGAATATTTAAAAAACAAGCAAACAAACAAACAAAACAGAAGCAAAAATAAATAAATAAATAAATAAAAAATGGAACTTCTTAACGATTACATGGGGTTACCTGGTAGTATTTCTATTGCACAAGTAAGAATTGATTAAATTATGAAGGAAATCAGTAACGATTCCAGTGTGGCAGTTTATATAGCTGAATATGCAGAGTGGCTAAAGAGGGAAATTTCTGAGACTGCAGAGCAATTACCTCCCGGGGAAGTAAAGAGTGACGTGGAGGGAGGAGGGCTGGAAGGATGGCGAGCCTGTCTCTGCATAAGTGGTCATTTCCAAAATAACTTTTGTTTCCCAATACCAAAACTATATTTAGTTAAGAGTTTACAAATGAATATCTTAATAATCATGAAAAAAGGAAATAAAAATATCATTGTCAGTGTTAAATACCAGCGTGGCTATTTAACTTAATATTACGGCACATGCCGATAAATCGTGAGTGATCCCTCCCCCTTTCTCCCTAGTGGGATAAACAGGGTTTGTCACATTGAGAGAATATTCTATAGTGCAGGAATAATCAGAACATATTGTTGGACCCAATTTTCTATCATTTACTTTTCGATATCAAACAAAAGTAAAGCTCGGTACACAATTTAGTCATGGGTGGAAGGAGAATTAGCCACATAATGCGGACTACTTTTGAAAGTAAAAGTTGAGAGATATGCAGCTCGCATTAATTCACATTGTTCGTTGCCCTTACTAATACGATGAAAGGATTTTGATTTTCATTATTATGTACTTTGCATGTTGCTTGTATCAAATCAATGGGCTACTTACCTCCTTGCTTTTCCTGCAGCCGATCTAAAAGGCTTTCTGAAAGAAAACCGAACTCGCAGAGACAAAGACTGATTCTTCATCGGTCTGACATGTCACGCCAACAAATGGGTTTTTGTGCACTCTGTCAGTGTCTTAATCAGAGTGTCACACCAGCCCGCAGCACCTCCGCAGCTCGGAAACCTCTCCCAACACTTAATCCTTCAACTTGTATACGTTGTAAAGACATTCAGATGAGGGCCGATAATACAGGAGATTTACATGTTTCTGTCATCGCTTAGATTTGTCACACATCATAACCGGGCGGCCTCCCCGCCCGGCATCCGGGGAGAGCTGCTGGCTGAGGGGAAGGGGCAGCAGCAGCTTTGTTCTGTTCTGGCCGGAGCATTTTGCTCTGGCGGAGCACCCTGCATGATGGGTTGCACATGCCGGCTGCGGAGGGCTGGCGCACGAAGATGGATTGCGCACAGCCGCTGAGGGGGAGGCCGGCGCCACATCCCTCGCCCAGGCTGGGGCAGGTGCCGGGACTTGGGGGGGGGTCTGTGGGCCAGCATCACCCCACGCTGCCCCGGACACGAGGAGGGTCTGGCAACGCCTTCTGTGCAGCTGATGAAGGCAGGCGTTAGCTCGCTGCAGTGCTCACACATCCCCTCGTTCTGGCAGCAGGGCACTCAGGGGTCCGGCCACCCCTCACCCCATGCTCTGGCTGTGCAGTCAGGGAGCTGCATTTCCCTCAGCTTGGCTGTTAGGCTGTAGAAATGTAGACAGCTACTGCAGCAGCCTCCAAGTGCTTTAAGGATGCCACAAGCAAAAGCCCGGGGTGGATCTGAGTTAACACCACTATAAATATGAAATAATTCGGTGCAAAGGAGCAGTGCTGCCATTCCCAGCATCTCCTCCTGCATTCAGGTGAAGGAGCCATGCCTATGAAATCCCAGTTACACCCAAACAGCCACAGATTTCCAGCCACATTGTTTCTGCCCAGGTTGTGCCCATGGCAGATCCCCAGATTTGCTTCTTGGTGCTTTGTGACGAACTCACCTGCTCAAGCAGGCTTCTGCATTTCAGGCTTTGTGCTGAGAGTGCAGCAATTCCACTCCTCAAAGGAGTCACAGGGGACTGGCAAGCCTTACAGCAAGCATCAAGGGTTCGAGGAGCACCACGGGGAAGCATTAGTGTGAGTCATCCCGTTTGTGGCGTGTGGGATTTGTGTAGGACTTACACCAGCGAGTGACAAGTACCAGACACGACGTCTGTGCGCACCCACTGGTAATGAAAAGGAAATCACCAGGAAGCCAGTCCTCGTGGGCAAGCACATCTGATTCTTTCTGCAGGACTTTCAGTAAGGCTCCGGGCACTCGGTAGAAAAAACAAATGTCTGGAGGGAACACATGTAACCAAACTTTTATTTCCTTTTCCAGACTTCCACCAAAATACCAGTTAGAGCCCCATTTTGCTCCTCCTGTGTGGTGAGTGGCCCCGCCAGCCTTTCAGCACCTCCTGCATTGTTGTCTCCTAAAATGTGTAAATACGGCCAGCTCTGTGCTCCACACACAATACTTAAATCGAGCTGCTCTTTGTCTGACATCCAGTTTGTCTGGCATCTGACATTAGCATTGCTAAGTACCTAATTGCTGAGTGCTTACCAATTCAGATATTGTACCACCACATCATTCATCCCGTCCAGCAGCCAAAAAAACAAAAAGGGAAAGCCAAGAGAGGCGAAAGACTTCCTAGCCAATGGGATGCTCCCTGAGAAATAAAATATGCTAATGTAAAGGCTTCAGGAACGGGAACGCCAAGAAGAAAGTATTCTGTACGGGCTCAGATACGGAGCCGACGACACGGTGCTCCCCAGGGGAGCACGCTGCCTCCATGCCCCTGGTGTGGGTGATGTCCTGGGGGACACGGACCTCGTGGGGAGCCCCAGATATCACTGTGGAGTGGGGACATGGCCACGGGCTATCCTGGCGCTTGGGGGGTGGCCCAGAGCATCCCTGTGCACCCATGGCCCAGGCTCTACCAAGCTCCATGGGCTGCCCCCTGTCCCATCCCACCCCGTCCTGTACCATCCCATCCCATCCCATCCCATCCCATCCCATCCCATCCCATCCCATCCCATCCCATCCCATCCCATCCCATCCCATCCCCAGGGTCACTGGTGTGGTGTCACCAGGCAGACCCACTGCGGGGGAAGCCCAGCCCTGCTCCAGGTTGCAGCAGTGCTGGGCTTGTGCTGGGTGCCCTAAAAAGTTGTAACGCCCGGCAGAGCAGAGGGTGACACCTACTCTGTGCAAACGTAATGCTTACATGTAATCACTCGGACACATATTTTAAAGTACATTATGCAATACATAAAAAATAATGATTTTGAGACAAATTAAGCCATAACAGCCTCAAATCAGTTTGCCTACACAGTTAATATGTTGATTAATGTCCTGTTAGGACTGAGACACTCATTTTTATCTCATTATTCAACTCAGTGTTTTCCCATAGCTATTGAATAAAAATGTAATTATTGCTCTAAATTATGTTATTATTAACTTTCACATGGTGTTTCTTGATAAACAGCAGCACAAACAGAGGGCTGCTGGTGGTGAGGAGACAGGAATAAAAATACTTAACCGGGACTGTTTACTAGCAGTATTTTGCATGTCAGCGTTACAAAAACTGCATGAGTTAAGAAGTGGACAGTGTTTTAAAGAGCACACAAACACACCACAGGAATGGGTTGCTCCAAATACCAACATGAAGGACCACCACAGTGCTTTTTTTGATTAAAGTGCTCCTGATGTGGAAAATACTGGGCCACCCTCCTGTGGGCATCAGCCTGGCACGCCCTGGCCCTGCAGCAGCGCCTGCCCCGTGGTGCTGCGGGCTGCTCGCCCACTGCCCGCCCTGGCATCACCCCACTGCTCACTCACAGACACAGCAGGGAAACCTGAAACACAGGGAACCCAGCATGGCATTGCACAGCCAGGGTGTGCTCCCACAGCGGAGGGCTGCAGAGGAAGAGCCCTTTGTCACGGGACTAACAGACGCATTTTGTTTCCATTCCTGTCTCGTATCCCAGATTTACGGGCAGTGTGTTACCTTGTCAGTGCCAGAGCTCTACCTGTACATGTAAGTCATACGCGCTTGTCCCACGCACCAGTTTTATTTTTCTTCATTCACTGAAATTATAGCTTGGTGCTAAAATACACAACTGTTATTCAGGATGATAGCTATTGATATGAAAAATAGCATGATGGTCTGTTTTAGCACTGTTTTTCTTCTTAGAGTGACCAGAGTGCAATTTAGTTGACAAGTCAAGAGCTTAAAACCCTTGAAAATAAAAAAGAAAATTTTCTTTCAGCACTTAAGTTTCATGTGGAAGGAAAACCAAGGGTTTCATGGTTTTTGATGAATTATAAAATATTTTTTTCAATTTTGTTTGTTTGTTTATTCAATCAAACAAAGCAAAATTCAAAATAGAGAAAACATCATCCCTGTTTGTTGTTGTTTGTTTTTTTTTTTTTGCTCTCTCTTTCTGGACAGATTTTTTAATACTGAAGGGCACGGAGACTGCAGTTTCAAACCCACTCCTTGGCTGGATGCTCACTTGAAGTACTGTAAGAAAGGAAAAATAAAACCATATTCCTAAAAGAGAATCGTATCTACTGGGGACCTCAGCTCTTCGAGAACTTCTGAGGCAGCCACGCTGTCCCCAGCAATTCCTGAACCTGCTCTGCCCGACGCATTCGGGCCGTCCCGCTGGTGGCAGTGGGGCCGAGCCCCGCGGTGCATGGTGCCGCCTGCCTGTCATCCCCCGAAGGATGAGCCGTGGGTGCACAGCCGTTGTGGAGGAGGTATAAGGGATGCTTAGCTTGATTGAGAAAGGTTAATTACATGTGAAATGAGACTGGGATTCAGACTATGTTTGCTCTAGATTTTGTGTAATGTTATATCAACATTGGGATTCTCTGTTATTCTATTAACAAAATAAACTCATTTTGTTTGGTTTCATTTTACTGTTGTTTTAATCCCACTGAACATTTATACTGTTATTTAATTTTACTAAACATGTGTGGATAGTAAAATACCTACAGAATTAAACTACCCAAGGATATTAAAGTGATCCAGTTCTCATAGAGATTTGATCTGCTAATTAGCCACACCAATTTTATGGATCATTGCAGCGCACTTAAAATGTATTGTTATATGTTCATAATCTTTTCTTAATGAGCTTTTATTGAGAGCATAGGCCAGCCTCAGTGCAATGTTCAACAGAGGGGTTTTTTTCAAACCCTGTGTGCCTGCGCCTAGTTAATCACAGCACTGTGCCGTACGAGGCGCAACCAGCTCAGATTTATTAAAATGCGCCCTGATGTGGGGAACCCGGGCAGCTGGGGGGAGGCACACAGCCCCCAGGGGGCTGGCAGTGTCCCCGGGGATGGTGCCCGTCCCTGCAGCAGCCCTGCTTCATGGTGCAGTGGTGGGACCATGTGGGACCCCATGGCACCTGCGCTCCTCTGTGCCCTACTCCAGTTAGGCACAGGAAGGTTTCCTGCCATGTGCAAACCTGCTCGTGTTTATTCAGCATGTCAGTGCTGATGTTTCTCTACATAAAGGGACAGGTGAGGCTCACAAGAGGGCTGGGGATGCTTTATGCTGCGTGCTGGGCTGTGGGCCTTTCTCCATGTCTGTATTCCTCAGCCTCCAGCAGCAGAGAAGAAATCCATTACCAGCCCCTTGGCACGGAGAACAGAAATCAGGTTTAAGCTTTCTTACCACCAAATATCATTTCAAGCCATAGCATGCATGAATTAAATTTGGACTGCTAAATGTTGGCTGTCCCTCAGAAAGGAGGGAGGTGAAGGAATGGGGTGTCCATGCTGCCAACAAAACCTGGTGGCCAGCAAGGCCAGGCAGCACCAGAAGCTGCAGGCATTCTTCAGGCTACAAAAAGGGAAGTGAATGCTATCATTTCAGGGAAAAAGGCCATGAGGACCTGGTGGGCTGTGGACCTTAAGATATAGGTTATAGCCCTCAGTACAGGACCTGTTCCTGGCAGAACTGAGGAACTGTGTGCCCCACAGCGTGGCACAGCGCAGGGCCCCTGCCCTGGGCTCACTGTGACCAGGCTGGCTGCCAGCTCCCCGTCCAGGAGCTCTCAGCACCCCACACACCTGCAGACCCGGAGGTAATAATCCCACATCCCCTCCCTGCACACTGCAGGCACGGGTGGCAGTGCTCTCTGAAAGCCACCAGCACTGCCCGGCTGCGTGGTGTCCGTCCCTGCTGCCTCCAATGCAGCCAAGGTTTGGCATCCTGCGTATGCACAGGGTCACTGGAACTGGACAGCACTTCCCAAAAAAACAAGAAATTTTGCCTATATTTTTGGAGTTCAGAAATAGGGATTTCTGGGGAAGCATCTCTTGGCAGATGAGCTGTGGCCTCTGGGCCTGTCCCAGCGTGGCGTGAGCACCAGGCACTGGGCACAGGGCGCAGGGCACTGGGTACCGGGCACCGGCACGGGGCTGAGCGGGGCACAGGAGGGTCGGGGTGCCCCCTGCACCACCCTGGGGCTACTGCTTAATTAATTAGGATGAAAGAACCGAGACTTAAGGAGTGCACTGCAGATCACGGAGCGCGCTGTTCGGCGCTGGCACGGGCTAATTTAACAATTCAAGGGTCACTACCTGCAGAAGTGAGGACACAGCTTACAAGTGTGCGGATCCAGCCAGTTACAATGTGCGCACCGGGATAATGAACTTAAAACAATTGCAATTAACAGGCTAAGACAAAGGATTAAAATTAAAAATGAATGGCGCAGCGCGTGCGGCTGGCTTGTAGAACAGCACTAAGCCAACTTAATCCATTTTAATTCCGAGTGGAAGCCGCGGTGCCGGCGAAGCGGTGGCGGGGTCGGGTTCAGCTCCTGGGGACGCGCGATACATCCACCTGTGACAGTCCTTCCCGGCGTGATAAAGTAAGGGAAGTCTCTCAAGAAGTGCGCCCGACTGCGGGCCGTCCCCGGGGAGCAGGTGTCAAAGTTGTCCATCAGATGCTTGAAAGGGAAGAAGGGGAGCGCTACTCCGTGCTATTGTGAGACAGTTGTCATTGACTGATCAGGCCTTTTAAGCAAGCTTTCACAGTCAATGAAACCACCTGAATAGATGAAAGCCAGACAGCTTCTGACAAACAAGGGGCTGTGGAATATTCATTGTGCATCTGCGAGGGAAAGATTAATGTATTAGAAATTAAAATGGGGCCGGGACGTATGATCTTGCTCTAACACTTGGCCAGACCTGTGTCACCCATTGCTAGTGCCTGAAGTCGACAGACAATCCTGCCAAGGTAACGGGAATCATTAAGCATCCTGCTATTGTGCAGGGTGAATAATAAAACTTTCCCCCTATTCTTTGCCCGGAGCTGACAATGAATAATTCTGGAGCTATTTGCAATGTTAACAGCACCTATCTTGCCCATCCATTCCTTTACGATAAGGATGGAAATATGCATTTCAACAGTCTGTACAGATACTGATTCACAGGCATTTCAAAGGACACCTGTCACTCAAGTGAAGGACCTGTCAGTCTCCAATGCATGACGGTGCCAGGAAAATGGCGAAAAAGATTATCTGTACTTTATTTCTTTTTTCCTCAGATTATAACACTGTTACATTTGCCATCAACTGACAAGTGATTTACACTCGCAACTGTAATGTGTTTAAGCTAGAAAAAGCTATTCTCTTAGGCAGCCCTTATTCTTTCAAGGTTTACAACTGTATCAAATATACTATCGCAAATGTGATCTAGGCCATACAGAATGCCATTATGTGAGATATTAGAAGCATTTAATCTGTTTGCTAACATAAAGGTGACATTGATAAAGCCGTATCTTTGACGTCAGGACCAGGCTGGCTAAACCCACCTTTCCAAACCACGGGGTCAGCCGCAGTCCTGGAGAGCGTGCCGGAGCGTCCCCAAACTTCTCCGAGAGGGGCAGGGGGGTGCCCGGAGCTCCCCGGGGCCTCCCAAGGAAAAGGGCTGAGTCGGGAGCGTGTGGCCAGCAGCCCTCACGCAGGCAGGTGAAGGACGAATGGAAGTGTAAGTGGGCTTTGGTCTGAGAAAGCGTCTGGTTTGAAGAGGTGTCCTGGGGCAGGACCAGGCTGGAAGCCCTCCAGCAGGTGAGCTCCTGGTGGCAGCACTCCCCATGGGTGCCACCCGGTGCCAGCCGGTGCCTCTGGGAGCGAGGTACCCACGGCTGCACCGTGCGAGCAGGTGGAGCTGGAGGTGTAGGAGCTGCCCGTGTGTCAGGTAGGGCCAAAAGTGTAGGCACATTGTCCCCAAGAGCTGTTCCTGCACCTGGGGCCTGACCATGGCAGCATCACATGCACCAACAACGGATGGACCTACAGGTTCACGAGAGGTTCAGCTCCCAAATTCAGCTCCATCATTTCCTGCAGGTCCCAGCCTCACCTCTTACCCAAAAAAAAAAAACAGAGGGATCGGCCCTGACACCCAGCACTGCCGATCCCAGTGGGGGACACCTGGCTTGGCCATCCAGGTGGCAGAAGATGAGAGCAAGTGGTGAAAGTGAGCAGAAAGCTTTGGGACCTCTCCGAATGCCTCAGTGCAACCCGTGAAGCAGCCCCGTGCACCTCTCCCGTCCCAGCAGTGTGGGCTGGGGGGTGAGTCAGCCTGCCATCCTCTGCAGCAGCTTGTGCTCGGGACGCGATTTGGTTCAGAAGTGAAAATGAGTTTGCTGCTCCTCTTCTGCTCCCTCAGGCGCGTACCTGAGGACAAAACTGCCACGATTAAAGCAGGGTCCACCTGCCCACAGCCTCTGCTCCCGGAGCCACAACAGAGAGGCAAAGCCATGCAGGTCACCTCGGTGACATCCATGGGGGTGTCTGCAGGGCCACGGCCAGGCTGTGCTCCCATGGGTGCTGAACACAGATAGCACAGCCAGGAGTGTGCCTGTAGAGCAGTTACAGCCCCTGAAATACACATGCACACACACCGTTATGAGTTTATGTTTCTATTTTTCCCACACATTGCCATCCAAGCCCCCTGAGGCCAGCCGTCCCGCAGGTGCCTGCGCCTCGGGGATCCGAGGCTGGTGGTGATCCTCGAGCGGCTCAGCAGCTGCTGCTGCTCTGCTCCGGGTTCTCCCAGGGAATAAAAAATAACACTCTGTTCACATTTATCTTAAATATTTTCCAGATTATTTGCTTCAAATTTTTCCTCGACAATCTTCCTATTGTGGCTTTTAAGGGGACTCTGCAAGCAAAGAGGCTCCGCTGGATGAATGTTCACTTTCTTTCCCCATCCAGTAGGCAGAAAATACCGCAACGTGACTCAGAGCTTCTGTGACTGTGTTCGAGTTCTTTCCACTTTAGAAACAATTTTAGCTCCAGAGGAACAAGCACTGATGTGTTGTGCGCCCCGTCCATGCGGGCAGCAGCCCAGGACCAGCCGTGCCAGGCGCCGGGGGGGCTGGGGGCTCAGCACCACGGGTGGGCATCGAGACCCCGCACCAACCTGCCCGGCTCACCACGCTAACCAACCTCGTTAGCTCAGGTAGTGAGACACGGATTTATTAACCACTGAGTCTGAACCCAGATGGAACAACTTGGAAAGAGGCAAATGCAAGACCCTTGTAGCTTGCAAGAGGGGAGGTTGTGCACACCCCAGCACTGCTGCTGGTGCCGTGCTGGTGCAGGGCCCCTGTCCCTTGGCACGTCCCCGCAGACTGCTCCTCCCTGCAAGAGGCACTGTCCTCCCACCAGCCTGAAGATATCTGTGCCGGACAAAGCCAGCCTTTCCCCTGGCTCCCTGAAGCCCTGGCTCACAGAAGGGGACCTGCAGGGGACGTTGTTGCCGCCCTGCAGGCGCACAGTGCCTGCCCCCAGCCCTGCCAGCATCCTGCCTGTCACCAGCAGCTTCACACGGGTTTGCCCAAGCTTTTTGGTGGCAGATCCAAGCCTCCTCTGTCATTAACATGGGGCCACTTTCCTCCCTCTGCTACCTCACTTCTGCCACCAAATTAATTGAGTCCATTCTCCATTTTGCCCCAAAGCATGGATACCTGAATGTGTAGGGCCAGATGAAGCAGGAAGGAGAACAAATTCAGCCACTAGCCAGTTGCTTGTGAAGGCACAGCCATTTCTTGGTTTACATAATACATTTTTAAAACCAAATAAGAGGAGTAAGAATGTCCTGAAATGAATAGCAGGCATGTCATTGTAAAGGGGCACCAGAAAAGCCTCACCGCCACCAGCAGATCATTTGCTGCCTGATGACAAGGCAAAAAGGCCGGTGACAGAAGTGATAGCACCGGTGACAGTGGCACCAGCAGCTGCACGAAATGATTTCCTGGCATTGACCAGCAGCTCCCTGGTGATAGGGCCCTGTGTCCCACCTGGGGACTTCCACACCACGCACCGTTTCCATGAGTTACCCAAGTTAATTTAGATTAATTAGGGGGAGAGCAGAGTTGCCCTCAAAGCAGAACCGAGATGTTTTTAAAATGCCATTGCTCAGGGAAAAAAGCCAATGTGGGAGACAGGGAGTGGGAGAGAATCTCGAGAGTCAGAGGATGCTGAGGAGTGGGGTGGAAATCTCTCCTGGAGAATAAGTTTAATACTAACCTGGCTCCCTTCCCTCCCTGCAGCTTCTCTTTCTGGATGTGCTGGAACATATTCACTATGAAATGCCCTTGGCAGCTTGCAGCAGGCTATTCTCTTTGCTGCTGGTAGCTATTTCCAAAGTAGTCAGGTGGATTGGAGGGGAGCTATTAAGGTATTAAGGAAAGCTGGTGAAACACGGTGCCTGCTGGACATTTTTTAAAGCAGAGCACAGGTTGACCCTCAGACTTGCAACCTATCTGCAGGCAAAATTTGCACTGAAATCAGAGCACATTTCTGCATGTTGCAGGGATGCCAGATCAGGGTCATGGTTGCAGGGATGGTAAATGGCACCTTAGCATTTCATATTTATTCTCTCTCAGTGACTCCCATATAAAATTTGCTCAGCATAAAAGTCAGAGCCAAAGTTTTATGACTACGAATGCTGCAAACTTGACCTCATACCTGAAAAATCACGCGGTGGTCTTTTTGCTTTGCACATTGCCAGCAGTAAAGATTTGAGAATCAGGACCTGGCAATTTCATTGCTAATTCATGAGAGAAGGAAAAGCAATTTGCTCGCTCCTCTCATGGCCAGATTTTGCTGTTGAGATTCCAGTTTGTGCGAGATGACTCATTCCTCTGCTGAAGCCGGCAGCTAGGGAGCGTCCCGGCGATTCCTGCAGCACCCTGCTGGACGGCTGCCGGGGGGTCAGGCACAGCCTGCACCGCGGGGCTGGGAGCGAGAGGCTCCCTGGCATCCAGAGCAGGATCCCCAGGAATGCCTTCTTCATTTACCTTTGCCTTCCTGTGAAACCTCAGCACTCCCTGACTTAAATATCTTGCAGTTGGTCCTAGTTTGAGGTCCTGATTTAGGTTTTGCCAGAGAACTTTCAGGAACGTTTTTTTTTTTTTCCAACCCTGAAGCTGAGCACAGAGAGCAGCACAGGAGCCTTAGGACAACTGAGGGCCTCGTTGTGAATGTCTCTTTCTGGGGTCTTCTTGGCAATCAAGGTCTGATGCATGGGGCAGCTCCGCAGGAAGGGGCGCCTGGAGCCGTGTGGGTGACCAGTGGCTGTGACAATGCTGCGTGTCTGTATTTGTGTTACCACATCTGATGCCAGACCTTGTGGGTAAGAGATGCGGCACTGCCTGGCTGCATGATTTATTCACATTCACACTTGTCCCCTCCCTCCTATTTCTGCTTGTGGTTGCCTGTTTCAGAGCCAAGGAAGCCCAAGCAGATCACACTCGGCACCAACGCCACCCTCCTCTCTGGTGCAGAGGCAAGGATGTGCCACCACAAAGCCACCTGGCAGGCACAGCTCTGCTCTGACCTGGTACAGCTGGGATTTTGTTTCAAATGCTGCCTGAAATCCTTGTGATGCCAAAATTTCACTCTCCTGATGTTCAATTGTCCACTCGTGTTGGGATGAGTCGTGAAAGATTTACTTTCGAGATACAGTGTTCACAAAACAGTTGATGTTCGTTCAGGGCATGAGAGGGTTGAACTGTCTGATAGAAGTGATGCTTTGAAACAAACAATTTTTTTACCTTTAAAAAATTCCTGTTAAACACGGGGGTCACAGCAGTTACAGGATGCACTTCCGTGTTTCATTTAACGTGCTCACTGTCCACCAAGGTCAGAGTAAGTCCCGCGCCCCCATTTCTCATGTAGATAACACGCTTTTGGGTGCTGTTGAGGCTGAATCCAAACCTGACTTCAGTCAGTGCTTCCCCCCTATGTCCCCACCACATTTCCACCCCTTTCCCATGGGTGCCTCGTGCCTACAAACCGCGGTGGAAATGCCCACACAGCCCCAGGCGTGAGCGGTGCCACAGGGACCAGCCCCGCAGTGCTGGGGTTTGGGGCCACCCACAAAGCCCTGCCCTGGCCCCTGCACCCACATTTTGGACAGAGGGAACGTGTGACAGTGCTGCCAAAGCACCAGCTCTCCCCTGCCAGCACACACACACAGCACGGGGCCGGGCGCCCAAGTCTGTGTCTGGCCCTCGGAGCTCGCCCCCTGCCTCCCTGCGGGCCATAGGTCAGGTCTGACGCCTCTTTTTTGGAAACGGCGACCTGCAATTGTCACCATGGAAGTGTAACCGCTTCGATGAGGCCCCGGCAATAAAAGGCTGCACTGTTGGGCTGCCTGGGTTTTGTTTTTGTGCTCCTTCCAAAAAGCAGCACATAATCGATCTCATTATGCCACAGAACCAAAAAGGAAGAAACTACGAATCAGGTTGGAGCAGTGCCAGTGGGTATGAATAAAGTGGATTTTGTTCGAGGAATTGGTATTTTTCAGGCCATCCCTTTGACCTGGGAGCAGGTTTTGGGGTCCCCACAGCGACATTCACACAGTGCCTGCTTGTGCCAGCGGCTCTCCCCCGGCCCGCGGCTCCCTGCGGGGGCTGCGCAGGACCCGTATCCGTGTCTGCCTCCAGGCAGCATCTGCTTGTACACAAAAGTGCAGAGCAACATGTGTTGTAGGTTAAGAAAACACACAACGATCCCCTTTCCAGCCGATTTATTCTCCTGGATGAGTGTGGAAAGCGATCTTTTTTTATTCCTGTAGATCTTAAGCTTAATAGAACAGTGAATTCAGCCTCTGTCCCACTAAATTATCCGGCAAGGGCTGAACCCTATTTTTCTTTTGAAGAAGAACAAGGGCGCTGAAATAATTTGTGGATCTGGGTTCCTAATATTAAATAATTCTTACCATTTAAAACAGTTTTTGTAGGAAATATTTTATAGTTAGAGAAATAGTTTTTGACATTTTGGGGGGGAAAAGAACAATGGACCGTTTACAGGTCTACACAGTAGATTAATGAATCTAATTGAGTCTGTAGGGAAATGCTTCAGTTTAACTACTGGAACTAATTTATACATTCACTACATCGTAATAAGTCAATTTAAGTTTCTGGAAATAAAACTGGATATCCTGGGTATAGATTTGAACTATAAATTTCTGCAAGAAAGGAGTCTGTGTGTTCATTATACATTGTAAAATTACCATATGGACCTGTCAACACTTCTTAGCACAGCTTTGTAATAATGTCATTTAGTTTAACATTGTAATGTGCCAACTGAATTAATGCGTATGACACAATGAATGCCTCCCAACCGCTGGTTCTGGGGAGGTTTGCAACTTTTAAAAGATGTTTCTTATGCAAAAGAGTTTTGCCTGTATTTGCACAGCTAATATCTGGCCTTTGATCAGGTATTATCAGCATTAATGAGTGTCAAAGAATTGTTTAACTCCCAGCAACTCTGTCTGAAGTTTCAGGAATGAGGAGCAATATGCTACAAATACAACAAAATCCTAATTGCCAGTGGTTGGACATGGTGCCCGTGCTCCTCCTGCCAAGCTGCATCTAAAATCACACGTTATTTCTCTTGCCATTGCTGCCCAACTTCCCCCCTGTCCTACTGTTATTTATTGCTCTGAAAGCCGCTCTGGTGCTCCTCTGTTAGCCGTACTGCTGATATGAAAGACGCCCATTGTTCTGAATTATTTTATGCTCGCTACACTTCTCATTCCCCACTTTCTATAATTTTGCCATAATACCCTTTTCATTCATTCGTTCAAAATAGGAGAAGTCCTCGGCAGTGAGCGGAGTTAGAAACAGGCGCAGCGTGCTCCGGTCCATGCTCCTTACGAGCTATATTAGGTGCTGGTGTGCTGCCGACGTGGGAGCTCCAGCACCAGATTTAAACCCGCGCTGCATCTCGCCAGGGCTGCCTTCCGCACACTGCCAGCCCGAGGCAAGCTTTGCCCACACCGAGCAGGGATGAGCTCCGCGTGGGAGCCTCAGCACCTGGTGTGCTGCCCGCACAGGCTGTGCCGTGCACAGCTCTCGCTCCAGCAGTGGCCTCAGCCCCAGGGCTGTGGGACAAGAGTGTGGCACAGGGCAAAAAGCTGAAACATCCCTCCTGAGAGGTGCCTCCAGCCCCTGCAGGGTATTCCCATAGCGGGAGCTGGGATTTGGTAGTCCCAGTCACCAGAGCTACCCTGAAGGCAGCAGTGACGGAGGGGGATTGAAGGGAAACTCCCCCTGCACATCTGGGGACAGACCCTGCCGTGCTTGCTTCTGCCCCCCTGAAGTCAGAGGGAGTTTCTCCTGGGCACACTCTACATAAACTGAGTCACGCCTTGCCCTCTGTCCTTTGTTTGTCTGCTTCTCTTCTTTCATCCCCTCCTTACCTCTGCCAGCAGCCATTCCAAAGGGACACTGGAGACTTACCACGAAATACTGCAGTGTTTGGCTGGGTGATGGGTGGGGAGCTGAGAAAAAAGATCTTCCCAACCCCTGTGCAGCTGGGCCACAGGCACCAAGGCGTGACGGCCCTTCCCTCCCCGTGTGTGGCCATCCCGGCTGCCCCAGGCAGGAAAACCCTTGTCCCATCCCGGTGGGGGCTGCCCCATTCCCCTCAGGACGCAGTCTTAAAGGCTAGTCGAACAGCTAAAACTCCTGCCACCATGAATGAGCTGAACCAGCTAACCCCCACAAATCAACAGGATTTAGGATTTGGTTCTGGGATATTCTCACCCAGCAGCACAAGCCCTTGCAGAGCTGTCCCGGAGCTGGGGAGCCCACAGGGGAGGTCCTGGGTCAGCGCCGTGAGCCCGCAGCTCTGCTCCCCTCACCACAGGTCCCCGGGCTGGTGAGCATGGTGAAACATAACGATTTTTTGTAATTAAATGCTGCAACTAAGGTTTCACATCACTAATTACATATTAAAATCCAGTAGTTATTTACATTTCTGCACTCTGATTTCTACTTAAAGCTATAATGGTTAATGTCACTACTTATGCAAACCTGATGGCATCTGCCTATAAAAGGATGATTATAAAAGATTAGCGCCTTACCTATAAATTCATCTCACTAATAAGCAACACGCTCATGATTGAAAGTCAAAGAGACTTTTAAAAGTAGTTAGATGTTTTATTTCCTTTTAAAAAAAATCTGACGACAATGAAGCGAGTGCTTGAGAAGAGCGTGTATGTCAGAAGTATTAGTGCCGTGCGTTCAATAATTCTGGAAAGAGTGATAAATAGTGGATCCTCAATTACATCTTTGCTTTATTCCCCAAGTGACTTGTATTTTGGTTGATATACAGTCAATGTGATTGCCATTGTTTCCCAATGCAAGGAAAATGCCCTTCATGAAAACATTATTAATTACATAGAGCTATAATTGTGGGGAATGCTTCAGAAGAGGCAGGCACCTGACACAAAGCAGGCCCTGTTTGTGCAGCACTAGGCTTTGCCTGGATCCCTCGGCCAGGTCTTCATAGCCTGCACCTTGCATCTTCAGTTTCTTTGTGGTCACAAACACGGATGACAGCGGGACAGAGGCAGCACGAGCAGTGTTGCAGTGGCAGGAGGATCGTGCCCTTTATTTCCAGAGGTGTTTCCAAATAACGTTGTGCCTGTAGCACCCCGGAGTTTTGTGCCAAAGCTGTTTCTCTGGTTCATGGTGCTGCTCAGGAGCTGCAGCAGCAGCAAAGGTTCCCCGAGGTTTCAGCACAGAGGGAGCTGAGCCCTGTTGGATGCTGGGCACTGCAGCCTGTGATATGAGCTCAGAGCTCAGTGGGGCTGGGGGCACGGCCGGGGGTCCGCTTGCTGGGGGCCGGAGCAGCACCATGAACACAGCAGCATCCCACAGCTCCTCACAGCCTGGGGACTCCTCCAGGAAGGGCGTCAATGGCAGCAGAAAGCCACCTGGGAAACTCGGGTAGTCCTCTGGCCCTGCGTGGCTGTGCTGTGAAGGTGCCTTTCAGGAAGAAGCCCCAGGCTTTGAGCTGGTTCTCATAAGCCAGTGTTATGCAGACAGCCCTTTCTGTCCCCAGACTCCTCACTGGGCAGACCTTTAATGCCTCCTTCACACACGGTGTCATCCTCTGCAGTGCACAGGCAAGTATCCGTGCTGCCAAGAGCACAGGACAACAGGTCTGGCTCCATACCTCCATTCCCAGTGGGACATCGTGGCTGGAGCTCCAGAGGTACAACCCCTGCTGAAATTGGTTTGGCTTTGTTTGAAAACTTCCACTCACTGTCCCTTATAAACCATTTTTTCCCATTTATCATATGGTCCTTGTTTCGCTTTAATACATTTGTAATTGTACATGCTCAAGGATATTTACTATGCTTCACGCTTTGACATCTCCTGCGTGAACCTTATCCAGGTTAAGAGAGGTCACTAGTCAGTAATGATTTCCCAAGAGCCCCAAAACAGAATCTGTTGGGTTTTTTTTTTTTGGAATGTCTTCTATTTAATTGACCACTGAATCAGGCAGACAGTGTTCTGTGAACAGCCTACTGCTATAAGAAACATTTCACTGAATTTCCAACCGGGGAGTTTTCCTTCCCACAGAGCAGCCCTGCTGCATGTTTGCGGGCAGTGCCCACAGCACCCGCCTGCTGCTTCCTTTCCCCCCCTCTTTTCCTCTATCTCTTTTTAATTATGAAAATCAAGGAACCCATAATTCCCATGACAGCTGTGACTACATTCAGACTTAACCATAAACTATGAAGCAAATGCTTGGTTTGTAGAAAATCATGTTCTATAACATATGCTTCTCATTATGGGGTAAATTTGCAAAAGAATAAGCCTCATTTCTTTTGCAGGTGCAAAGCGAATGCATGCATTTCCTACTACCTGGTTTGCACCTGCAGCCCGGCATTTGGAGGTGCAAGGACCATGGCAAGGGAGGGGAGCTGCCTCCTGCACCGTTCTCTGAGACCTCGCAGCCACAGCCCAAGGAGGAGGCACCGCCTGGCAGGTCCTTCAGTGCCTTCTGCCCACGCCTGGCCAGCATCTGCCCTGGTGGCACCGCTCAGCGCGGGCTGGAGCACCAGGCAGATCTCCTGCTCCTTCAGTGTTCGCCACGGGAGGGCTGTCCCCACAAAACTGCGGGAGCAAATTGCTGTGGATAATTCTGTAGAGAAATGTGTTGGAAAAAAAAAATCATTATGATGGCCCCTTTTTGGTTCTTGCAAAATGAGATTGCCTCCTCCTGCAGCACCAGCCAGATGAGTAAGTCTAACCTAAGTCTACCTTGCAAGAATCTCCTCGGATAGCATACTTGATCCTCAACACTCCATTTTTTTTTTCAGTTGAAATCTATGCAAATTGTGATTGGAAATATAGAAAGACAAAGTATTATATGTATAGAAGTATGTTTTCTTACATACATTACAAAATTGCTTCATTCAATGTAAGACTGGAGTTGCCATGAGGTATTAACTAGACAGGTATTAGCAATAGCCCGTGTCTCTGTTTTAAAGGAAATCAATATACAACGCAAATGCAAAATCAAAAGGTTCTTCCCCAGATGGCATCATCTTACCAGCACTGAACAAATAAGCACCACATCATCTTTTACTGCTTTCTGGCCCATCCATCTTACTTGAATTGCCCAAAAGTTCCAAGATCACACCTTGGATGTGCAGGGAGAACAGCATCCACAACGTGTGAGCTTTTGAAGATCATGGTCCTGCCTTCGGCAGAGCCACCCAGAGGCACCTGTGGAGACAAATGTCCTCAGCTGCTGCCATCAGCCGTGCTCGGTGCCTGTGGGTTCCTGGCACATGGGGCAGCACGAACACCTCAGTCCTGCCACCCTCTGCACAAGCACACATGAACCAGGAGTATTTTTTGTACAACACACCTCTGAGGTTGGGTGTCTTTCAGACTCTCACAAGGACAAATAGGAGCAGCCTGTTTATTTCAAGCTTTCTCAGATGGACGGTGGTGTAATCCCAACAGCCTAAAGAGAACAGCGTTTTATCTGCTGTCCCTTCTCCATGCTGTATCCTCTATACGCTCCCTGGGCGCAGGAGGACCGACGTCCCCTTGCCCCCAGCTGTGCCACAGGACTGCATGCGCACCCTGCGTGTGGCTGCGGGTGGCCTCTGCTCCCCACGACCCCCAATATCATCACGGACAGGGGCTGCAGGGCCAAGGCCAAGCACTGACCAGCAGGATTGTCCACCACTGAGTGGAGTTAAAGCAGATCGGCCGGCCGGATACGTAAGCTCATTTTAATGACTAAGCCACGGGGGTGTGCTACCTCCCTGGAAACTGTTCCATATGTTTAATTATGCTCACTGCTAAGAAATTACATTTTCTTTCAAGGCTGAATTTGTCTAACCTCCACTTCCAAGCATAACTTGAAATGAAGAATAAAGATTATATTTTTAGGATGTGTGATCATTTGCTCAGAGAAAGAGTATAGAACACATATCAGGAGAAGTTGCCTCATTAGATTAATTAACTTGTGCAGGCAAAGCCTTACACGCCAGTTCTAGAAGGATCGCAGAGCCCTCAGCTGCCAGCTCTTTCAGGGAAGCGGGGCATGTGGGGTCCTGCAGGAACACCCGGGCTCCCAAAAGCTCGGAAGGGCAAAGCCCCAAATCCTCAGCACGAAGGAATACGCAGCTTTTCCTTCTGCCCGTGCTGCCCCTCGGGAGGTCCTGGCGGCTGCAGCCGGGTGTCCCTGCGGCCCGTGGGGGAGCACCCTTGCCCTGAGAGCTGCAGGGTTTCGGTCCAGCTGCCCCCACCCCCTGCCTCCCCCCTTATCGGCTGCCAGAGGAACAAAGGGGACGAGGCTGATAACCTGCAGCCCCTGTCCTGCCTTCCTGCGGCTCGCAGCCCGCTCCCCTCCTATTGTGGGTAATATAATTCAATGTCAAGGGGGCTTATGTAATATTTAGGCGTGTATTACACTAAATTAATCTTAACATGAAAAATCTTTTGATTACATAGTATGTTTTTGTCATTGATTGATTAATTCATTTATTCATATAGTAATGCTATGTCCGACTCCTATTTATATTCAGTTGTAAGAGAAAGTTCCTACTCGTGTCAGGGGAGATGAATTAAAATGGTTATCACTGGTATTTTCTAACCTACTTTTTGTAAGGGTCCTTTCGCAGCACCTGCTTTCTCTGCCTTCTTTACCATGCAAACCACCTGCCACAATCCCTGCCCTGCCAGCCTCTCCATGCCACACAAGCGCCCAAGCCCACGCCAGCGTGCCGAGCTGTGCGTGCCAGAGCGGGGCAGGCAGGACGGAGGTGGGAAGCACCCTGTGCCCTCACCCTGCTCCCCTGCCCCACAACCTGCACCCTCCCAGGCCACTGAGCCCACAGCCCTCGTGGGGCAGCCACCGCACACCCACGCAGCCAGGCTGAAACCCGAGGCCAGCTGTGACACCTGGTGGCTCACGGGGCTGCGCCACCAGCGCCCCGGTGCCCTCGCATCGCCAGCTGTGGGTGCATTAAGACTTGCTCCCTGGCAGCGATGCTGCAGAGGTGAGCAGGGGAGGAAGGCTTGGTTGCCATGGCATGGAACTGCCCTGACATGGGAGAGATTTTTCTAAATTTAAAAATAATGCTTAATTAATTGTAATTCTTTTACGGGCTTAACCGTGCCATTAAGGCAGAGCTGCTGAGGGCCCCGCAGGGAGAAAACGCCAGGGATATGAGGGTCCCTCATGTCCCCCAGCCCCATGTCCCCTTGCCCAGCCCTTCTGCCCACTGCAAAGCTGCAGCAGCCTGGCCCCAGGCACTGTCCCCTTGTCGGGGACAGAGCACACAGCTGGGGACCTGCTGCTCCACCAGCGCCCGCCTTCCCTGCATGCTCGCTAACAATAAAGCAGGCTAAAATTATCATCAATATGTTATTTTAATTTCACACACAATAATGAAGCCATTGCAAAAGTGGTGTGTACACATGAAATATACCTTCTGCTATTTATATGTGTTTTTCTAAATTAAAGGGAATATAAAACCGGTGAGAAATCAACTTGGAAGCATTCCCCTTTTGGGTAGAACAAAATACATCGAGCCAAGCAGTACTAGCACAGAAAAGAGAGCCCACTGAGTGGCAGCTTCACGTCTTGCCACCATTTGTGCCAGCAGCAGGGAAGGTGAGGCTCTGGCCCCTGCAGCCTTGGGTGCCCAGCAGACAGAGGGGCAGCACTGGCCATGTGGGGACCCTGGTGTAGGAGCCCCCCAAAAGCTGTGCCCTGCTCTGCCTGTGGTCAGCCAGGGGGATGGGAAATGAGCAGAGGGGATGCACTGTTGAGCTGGAAACCACAGAGGGCTGGAGACTTCTGTGAAACTCAAAATAAGTCAATAAGCATCCGAGGTGGTGCCGGAGGTGACTGCAGCACCTCCAGGAGTCAGAATTCACAGGCAGGCTCACACGTGCCCAGGTGCCCAGCATGCCACATGGTCCGGCCTCAGCAGGCTCACATCGGCCATCAGCTGGGAGACTTGTGGCAGAAGGGGGGTGCTGGGGACACGGGTGACACTGGGGGTGCTGGGGACACCGGGGATGCTGAGGATGCCACGAGGGTTTGGCCAGCCCTGTGCCGTATGCTGCTGCTCCCTGCGCTGACCGCACTCAGCCAGTCCTTCCTGAACGCATCCACAACCGATCCTTTTTGGACACGGAGCAAGAGGTAAGCGGCACTCAGTGTGCTTACAGGCCTAACCTGGAGCTGACTGACAGATGAGAGCTGTTGCACCTTTCCAGCTGATTTATGCAGCAGGAAATCAAGTCAGCTAACAAGGACCTGGCTACCAACTTCTCATTTCACTGTTAGCCCGCTGAGTGGAGATTTATGTTTAAAACTACTGTGCTTCGCTTTATTTGAAAACTGGTGTTGTGGTTTCTACATACATACAGTTCATTCTGTTCATCAATATTTTACATATGCAGGTGTACATAATCTTCATTTTTATGCAAATCTCTCTGCAGCCAGACAGGTGTGTTTTCTGATCTCTATTCATCATCAAGAAATCCAATAACTTGGCTGTGTACTTACATCTGGTTAGGGGTTGACCCAATGTGCACTTAAGCATGGATTTCAAATATGGGCAGCAGGGAAATAGCTTATTTCCCCCCTGGCCTTTATAAAATTAAATGCAAAACCCCCCAGTGTTAATGCAATGTTAATGTTGCAAGATCAAGCATTTAAAAGCCAGGGAATTCCGTAACTTGTGGTGGCTCCAGCAACGTTGAGCTGATACATCACCCATCCTGTGTCTTTTGTGGCATATGATGAAGAGTATTAAAATATTGCTAGTACTTCAGCTAATGCCAAAATAAAGGAAAGCCTAGTAGAAAATGCCACGTCTACTAGGAGGTCCTTTAAGATGCCCTTCCCTAGTATAGATAATGGTCTGACAAAGCGGTTTTGGGGAGATAAACCGGAGTTTTGTCAAAGCAGTGTGCTCGGGGCTGGGAGGTGTCCTTTCACCATGGTGATTTTCCGATTTTCTTGCATGAAAATGGCTCAAAGGCAGAAGCCTGGGGAAGGTGCTGGGGTGCTGCTGCCCTTCACGCAGCCGTGCTGCCTCCCCGCCTCCCCCTGCCACCGCCCGGGGACACCTGCGGCACAGCTGGGTCCAAAGGCCCTAAGTCGCCTTCCTCCCTTTAACAACATAACAAAAAAAAAAAAAAAAAAAAAAAAGAAAAAGAAAAGAAAACAAGACAAAACAACAACCCAAACCAAACTTTTCTATGGGGGAAAAAGCCCTGAGCTGTTTTCTCGCCAGCCCCACTGCCGGGCTGTGCCTGGATCTCTTGAAGCCTAGCGCTCGCAGGCGGCGGTGAGGAGTGTACCCACACGGCAGTTCAGTGCTGTTCTCTGAATTGTAATGCTATTGTTAAATCAAATCTGTTCAAATTCAGAGAAAGGCATCTGTCCTCATTGGGGGCTATAATGGAGCATGCCAAACCTCGAGCATGGTAATGATTCTGCTATCGCTGTTTCTTCAAAACACGTCTCTTTGTTTTTGTTTTGTTTAAGTGGGAAGAGTGTGTTTCCTTCATTATCTTGGAAATACATGAAAGAAGATTAAATTCATTTTTTGAAAGAAGAGGAGCAAAAGGCCATGTGGCTTTGGGAATGGGCCAGGTATGAAGCCCTTCAACCTAAGAGATTTCCTAAAGAGAGGCTTTAAATCCGCAATGGGTTGGCTCTGCTCCTCTCCTGGGGGCTGAGGTACCTGGACTGGGGCAGCTCGGGGGTGCCGGAGGTGCCAAGGACTCTGGGAAGCTGCAGGAGGGCTCCTGCCCCCAGCAGGACACTGAGCACCCGTTTGCAGACCGCGCTTCATCAGCCCCGCTCATGCCCAGCAGCAGAGTGGGTGTCTGGGGGAGCACCTCCTGGTTCCACAAACCTGGGGGCCTCAGGCAACGATTTTGGAAAAATCATGCAAAATCATGGCAAAATTGTGCCACGTGGTGCCTGTGTCTTCATTTACAAGCCTGCACAGGTCTCAGACTCTGCTCTTTGGCTCTCCCCAGACACTGATGTCAGCCACAGGGCAGCAGGCGCTGGCTGCCGGCTCCGTGGGCCCCGTGCCTCCCGTGGGGAAGGGGAATGTCTCCGGCCCCACCGCCCCTGAGAGGTGTCGGCAAGGATTCGGGCTGGTTTGGACTGCAGCTGCTGAAGAGCTGCAGTTCCTACCGGGCTGCCACATACAAAGTACAGGTCGCACGTTACGGCTCTGCTATCTTATTAACTTTTGCGGGTTCCTTTGAATAACCAAAAAGACAGAACTGCTTTTGTTTCCTGCAGTTCACCAACTCCTCCCCCGCAAGAAAAGAAGGGAGGGAAGAAAACCCTTATAACTATATAGTGGTCTACTGCTCGGATTAATTTAGTTCACCAAAACAGTGACCATTGTCAAATGCCTTGCATCTCCATGGAAACAGTTGCCTTGGCCATAGACAAAGGTCTGCCTACAATACAATGCCATAAGAGTTTCTGAGGATGTGGACCCCATGTTTAAATCATAGTGCAAAGGTATAAGGGTATATCTTATATTATTCCTGCCTGTCTGCTGCAGCTGCTACGCCTTCATTCCAAAATAATATTTTTTCAAATGAAGTAGCAGAAAACAGCTTTACATTTTTGTTATCCCTTCAAGCACAAAATAAAAAATGCCTGTGCTGCCACTACCTGATTCAATCAAGTGGAGTACATTGGATACCCACAGGCTACGAGTACTGGAAAAAGCTGACTTGTATTTTAATTAATAATGCGATGCAGTGTCTCAACAACTAGGCCTTTGGCAATATGCTGTGCTTTGTTCATTATTTGCTGTAAACAATTTCCAAGCAATGCGTAGACAACCCTATTTTTTTAATTTCTGCTAATTCATAACATTATCAGAATGCCGGATTTTTCTTGTGCAATAAAGCAAGTGATTAAACCTCCTTTCTAGCATGTGAAAGATTTCAGACTGGTTCGCTGCGTGACCAAAAACCAAGGGCTGCTCAGCCTGGTTCCCAGTACCCTGCTGGGCGGCTGCTTGGTGATGGCCGGGATGGGGAGCGGGGAGCAGGGAGCGAGCAGTGGCTCTGGTCCCAGTGACGAGCTCAGCCCTGAGCGGGGAAGGTCCGGGGATTTTGGTGGCCAGGAATTGTGAGCAGGCCCCCAGCCACCAGCGCCTCCGTGAGCGCTGCCTCTGCTGCACCTCCCCGTCACACCCTGCGCACCGCGGGCACAGCGGGCCATGGGCTCAGCAGGAGAGCCTCTCAGCCACACTGACATTTTCTTGCAGAGAATAACTCATATTTGGAAACAGGCTGCACGCCTCCTAGTCTGCTTTCCCTGCTATTTGGCAGGCAGGGAAGGCCCTTCCAGCTTTTGCTGTTCTGCAAATCCTCGTGAGCACAAATAGCAGGCTCCCTGCGCACAGCAGAGCCCTGTTCTTAATTAACGTCTCTTTCCGGGGCCATCTGCTCAGCGAGGATGGGGCTCAGCCCCCCCCAGACCCCACACATGGCCCAGCCCCCGGGGCAGGGTGCAGGGGGTCCCACACCACGTGCACCAACCACACCACTGCTGCTGCCTGCCCCTTGGCAAGGTGCTAGTGGACGTGCGCTCCGGCACAGCGTGACACGAAGCTGAGCCGCCCCTGCCTCCCGCAGCCTGCCCCACACCTCGCATGGTCTGCTCCGACACGAGGCACGTCCAGCCCCACGTGCGCCCTGCTCTCCCCAGCGTGAATCACCCCTCCTGCAGGCTCCCTGCTAGCCATTTGGCAGCAGAGTCGCTGTTCGATGCTACCAGGTAAGAGGCAATTGGTCAGAGCGCAAAGTAAAATGTCACCCAAATGTCACAGCAATTTCCGAAGTGTCCACAGAATGGCAGATGCTCCCTCTCAGTGGCACATGGGCTGCTTGGAACAGCAGCACCTTGCTCGTACCTGCCGTCCCCATTGTCATTGCCGTGTGCTAGCGGTGGGTGCCGAGGGACAGAGCTGCCACCGTGCTGGAAGGAGAGGCATTATCCCACCAGGAGAGACCCCTCCTGCTCTTCTTCCCCAGCTTGTTTGGGGCTGCCAACACCCTTCACCCAAGGCTGAATGAAGAAACAAGTCCAAGCTAATTTTAGCAGGGTGAAGCTGAAAGGTAGCACGCTGACACCAGCAGTGGACATGCACAAACTGGTGCCCACACTGGTCTCCGTGGGGCTGGGACACTTCACTGCTGCACACTCTCATGTTCATGAGCCTCTCTCATCTCCTCAGCCATTAGGCACTGGATTAATCACTGTGGTCACCAAAAACAACTCTGGAGCCTCTTAAGCATTTCTCATGCTCCCTTTAGGCTGGTTGCTCCCCAGCCTCTGCCACAGCTGTGGAGATGCTCTCTGAGGTGCGCTGGGGTTGAGAGCCACCTGAAGTCCTTCTGGTGGCTTCCAGCACCTGCTCATGGTCAAGGACCAGGACCTGCTGTACTCATAGCACCACTGCCCCACACCTTCTTTGGACACCTAAGGATGCCTGGGCTGCACGGGGGAATAGGTGGGGAAGAGGGGAAGTTGCCTCCAACTTGTTCTGTTCCCCAGCCCCCGAAGGACTGCGAGCAGGCAGTGAGGTCTCCCTTCCCCATCCTCGGACACAGGTGACATTTTTGTACTTCTCCCTGGTGCAGGGCTGGCTTCCATTGAAGATGACTGGGCCAACCCCATAACAACCAGGGCTGCTGTCAGAGTGCTAGCTCTTCCTTCTGGTGCTGTGCCTCCTGACTAAAGGTTTCCCAAGGCAGCAGCGTTCACAGACTCCAGGTGGTGACCTGGGGCAGGGCTCCAGTTTGGTCTTGCCTTCTCCTGTGCCTGGCCACCTTCATACAATCCATTTCTGGTACTGCACTTGCTTCAAAGGGCCAAGGATGCATTCCAACAAACGTAGCCGTGCTAGCATGCTTGTGAGGTGGAATCATCTCTGTAACTGCCACATTCATGGTGCCTTGCTGTGCCTAGCACTCCGGGTACAACACGCACTGCTGATGTCTGAGCTGGAATTTTTCTGAAGGCGCTGGCAGAGCCGCCCAGACTGCTCTCTCCTGGCAGCACACTTTCTTGGACATGACCTCATATGACTGAAAACACGTTACACCAGGAACACCTCTCCTATCCTGCTCATCACCAGCACGTATGCAATACAACACAACAGTGACACATGCTCACAATGTAAGACAAGTGTCAGAAGCAGCGAGCTCTGACTGCTCTGATGAATATGTAAAAATATCACTAAGAGCCACATAGGAAAATGGACCAGAAATAAGAATATGTATTCTGAAATAGCACACCATCTGCTGCATAAAAAATCTTACACAACCACAGCCAACCCATTGGTATGTGGTGATGGAGACAGATCTCCACTTCCCAAACTTCTTCAGTGGACTACTCGTTAAAGGCTGGAGGAAAGCTCCATCTTCTGCATGGGCAGAAGACCCAGCAGAAGGTTCCTGCCATAAATGTTTTGTTCTTTCAGCTGGGTCCTGCACCCAGCTGACAGTGACCACTCTGTCACTTCCACCGCAGCATCAGCACACAGCTATAGACTTGGTGGAGGTAAAACCTGGGTCCTGTCCATCTCCTAGCAGAGATCCCATTTATGTGGCTAGGAAGATGTAAATTCTCAAGCCGAGGCTGAGGCCAGTGTGTAGAGCTGCAGCTGAGAACCTCAGGCAGTTGCTGTGCTGACGAGGATGTTTTGCCTGTGATCACCCCGTTACTTTGTGCCATTAATTCATCAGACCCCTTCGTGCTTGTGCGTGCATCTAATTCTTGTAACTTCCGGATCAGTTTTCTAAATATCTCTATAAAGTATGCATAAATAGCTATACTTTCTATTTTGCCTGCTTAGCGTACTAAGGACTCCAAACACTGCTTTAAATGATTTGTCAGACACCTACGAAATGTGCATTGCCATCAGAGCGGGTTTGATGAGCTGCAGTTTGATGAGAGCCCCCCCCTGCAAATACAGGAAACGGTAGTGGTACAGAAGGCACAGCCCTCTGTGGCAGTGCTGTAATTACACAACTCCGAACAATTAAGTGCTTACTGATTATGTGTTGAGAGGAAGCTTAACGCCATCAGATCATATCATTGCTGATTTATTGAGTTGTTATTGGACACATCCTGAAGCTCTGACTGTCCTTACTTGATCAAAACTCCTCATTTACCTGAATAAAGATGAAGAATTTTGCCCTACAGTATTTCAGGCAATAGTGTATAATCTCAGAACCTTTTCAAATGCTATTTATAATCCTGAAGCATATTGTTTTATGCTTGTTGAGTTTTATAAACAACTATTCTTCCTGCAAGGATAAAAATAAAGTCAGCCAATGGCTTCTGCATTTAAGTCAGGTCACCACAAAGTGCAATAGGCAGGATTTTAAAAGGTCTGGTTTTAGAATTTATTGAAGACGAAAGAAAGATGTCTCTTGAAAGCCTACTGATTTTGTGTGCACCACAGTACGTTATGTATAAAACAAGGTCATGTATGTATTATCTTTATGTCATATATTAGGAATGAAATGAAACAAGGCTGACAAGCCATTTTCTGTGTGTTTCTGTTAATATCACAAACTTAATTTAGGTGCTAGAAGACTCTTTGCTCAGAGCTTGTCATTGACAAAAAGGTACTAGACAATTGTAAAGAGAACAAGGTAAGCGATCTTCATTATTATTATTATTTATTCCATCTCTTCTCTTTTTCCCCATTAAGCATTTTACTTGGAAATTCACTGGGGAAAAATGGGAGGAAATGCATTCTGCTTTCCCATCTGAATATCCTTAAGTCACATATGTTATAATATATTTGCATTTTTAAATAAATACCCCTCACCAAAAAAAATAAAAATAAAAAAAAATTAGAAATGATTATTTATGTCTTATGAAGCTATGTTACCCTGCAGTGCTGTCAAAAGGTCAACCATTGCCTCTAACTTTGCTGTGCATACAATGACCTGGAAGTACCATCGATAATGACCCTATGGCTGCAAGTCTTGAAGACTTAATCATCTGACATACAAGGAGCCCTAAGGCTCTTGTACTTGGCATTTGCCTTATTGAAATGTACACAGACAATATGCATTTTAAACAATTCAAAACTGCGTGCCTAAAATAGTCATTGGGCCACAGATCCCTTTCCGAAGCAGGCTTCTCGCTATTTCAGCTCTCTCGCTTTGATGAGCAAGTCAGCTAACGAAACAATCTGATGCATCTGGAGCTAGAAACTAGCTGCATTTATTATTGGCATTTGCTCCATATTGCAAGGGAAAGTTATCATCTGCGTCATCTGGAACTTAATTACTATCTGCCACCAGCCAAATTTGATTTTAAGCCTCTTTAAGAGAGAGTTCATAAAACACAACAACAAAAGAGGGGGGACCAGTGGGGAAGGAATTCTGCATTAAAGAAGAAACCCAACCAAACCCCAGCAAAAGCAGCCGCCCTGGAAGCCCGGCTTAGCTTTGCTGGGTCAGTGGCTTCTGCCTGCGGGGCCTGTGCCCTGCTGCAGGCTTTAAAATGGGTGGGTCAAAAGGGGAAAAAAAAAAAAAAAAACTACAAGGAGGGAGATGAAAACTGCCTTGAATACAAAAGCCAAAGTCAACATCTACCGTTATGATCATGAAGGACATTATTTAATGATCCCCTGTTTGGGAACACTTTTGCAGGACCACCATGTGTTGCTGAGTGAGGGCCTGGAAGGAACAATTTCCGAAATACAGCCATGGGCAGGCTTTGCTGGAGAGTCTGACCTCACCTTGAGAGCCGGCAGAGGCGCAGGGGGAACTCCTCACCGCCTGCTGCAGTTTCAGCCCTCCCACCAGATAACCAAAAGCTTCTCCAGCAGCAACCGGACCCGTGGACTCCCCTTCTCTGCGGGTCCGTGCCAAGCCCTCCAGGGGCACCTCTGCCATCCTGCTGAGGCCACAGCCTGCACCCAGCAGGGATGAAGCCTCACCCTGGCTGCTTGGGTCTGTGGGAGCTGCCCGGTGCTGTGGGGGTGCCCCGAGGCTGCCCCCCACCGAGCCGCCCGCTCCCCTGCCCATCGCAGTGCGCAGGAGGATGCGGAGATGTGCGGGCTGCGCGGGAAAAGAGGCAGCATATGTCAGCGGAGTGGTGGCTGTGTTCTGGTACGTGTTTACCCTCCTACATATCTTCTCGGAGGCTTGAAGGAATTATTCTTAATGCAGAAAGAGATGCGGGAAAAAAAAAAAAAAAAAGTCAGAAAGAAATCTTCCCTGTTCTACCTACCCTTGAAAAATATGCCAAAGTGATGTCTCTTTCTGGTGTTTCACATCGCTGGGAGTCAGGAAAACCAGCCCATGCACTTGCCATGTCTTCTGTTTTAATAAACTGCACATTAGTTTCATTCAGCAGCTCCAGCCTCTGGCTATCCATTGTACTGTATATTAGTTTTAAATACACATTGCTTGCAATAACACTGGAGCAGGAAGCTGTGCCTCAAGTTAAGAAATGGTTAGGATTGCTTTACATTTGCAGTCTCATTGAAAACATTTATTCAATCAAAGGGAAAAATAAATGTGGTCCCTCCGCTCTGTCAAGTATAAACTGTTATTGATCCCCTAAATGAAATTTGTCCATGCTGATCGATCAAAC
Organism: Anas platyrhynchos; assembly: GCF_047663525.1. Classification (NCBI taxonomy): domain Eukaryota; kingdom Metazoa; phylum Chordata; class Aves; order Anseriformes; family Anatidae; genus Anas; species Anas platyrhynchos. The sequence continues at coordinate 1,261,124 of NC_092593.1, read as the reverse complement.
ACATTATCTTTTTTTCCCCAGTCTATTACCAGCAATTGGAAACTCTCAAGCATCAATAGCAGCTTGACCACACAAACTGCAAACTTAGCCTATAAGCTCCCAAAATGTGAGTTATTCTGGTCCCCCTCCTTTCTCTGCAAACAGCTGGACCCCTGCATGATGACTGTATTTTTCCTGAGCTGAAGGTTAGAAAAAATTAAATTTAATAAAGCGCTGGAAATCATTTGTGTCGTGTTAAACTCCAGCCTCGTGGTAATGGCTGGGCACCGGCTGCCGGGCTGGCGCACACCCTGGCTCTCTCCTGCAGCCCCTGCTCGGGGTGAGCCGTGTGGGGTTTGGCTCAGAGGGGCTCAGCCTCTGCTCCTGCTGGCCCCAAAGGCTGTTCCTCAGCCACAGCTGCTTCCATTCCTCTCAGTCCCTGCCCCTGAGCCAGTCGCCTGTCTGTGCCGTACGGCTCCCACTGTGCCAGAGAGCGAAGGGATGGGGCACATCCAGTGTGTCTGGGCTGGAAGTGCAGACACAGAGCATAACAGCACTACCAGTCCTCTACATGGTGCTTCTCATCTTCACAACCTAGAGAAAAGCTGGGAAGGAGAGGAAGTTCACACATCCTCTGCTGAGTAATGAGCCTTTTTGCCTAAAGAATGGCTACAAGAAGGACAGCGGTTCTCTCTTGGCAAGGAGAAGAGAAGGGACAAGGGGTACAAGCTGCACTGGGAGAGGTTTCACCTTGGTACAAGAAAGGGACGTGGTGCAGTCTCCATCACTGGAGGTTATTAAGATGGGATTGGGCTGGGTGCTGGATAACCTCATCTAGGCTCCCTTTTCACATGAAAGGTTGGGCCCGCTGGTCGTTCAAGGTCCTTTCCAGCCTGGGCTGCTCTGTGGTGCTATGATTCGGTGATTCTATGAATTATGTGAGGATGAGGCAATATCATGTCACGCGAGCTGGCTTCTTCCAGGGTCTGACAACCCCAGCAGTAGCCAGTGCTTTCTGCAGGGAACCTTCCCCACCCCAGGGCGAGGTGCATCTCACGGTGCTCTCTGCAGGAGGATGCTCTGGGTGGCAGTGCACACGCGTGTGCACGTGGATCTGTTCCCACGTGCTGCGGGCAGCAGTGCTCCCGCGGCCACCCCGCTCTGCTGGTGCTCGCAGCACCACCACCTCCTCCCGAGGATGCAGCCTCGGTGCACCTTTCTAAATCAATTTGCTTCAGAGACATTTTGAGGTTGTCTGAAGTGAGCTCCCAGCAGCTCAGCTGAGCACCGATCTTCAAAAAGAACTTAATTTCAGGTAGGCTGTGAAAAAAAAAGGTAACTCTTGTCTCTTAATAGCCATCATGAGGGGCTTACTCTCTGCTGCTGTCAATAGCTCATATGTTTGTCTTCTGTCTTGCTGATAGGTAATAATTTTCCAAGCAAGCTTAGGGAGCAGTGACTCTTTATTAAAACTAATAAGGGTGAGAGTCACGGGTTTTTAAAAATCACTCAGGAAATTATTACTGACAACTCTTTCTTGACTCATCGTGTAGAAGGAAAGCAATGAGAAGTTAAAATGCCTTTCAAGAGGTAAGCTCATGGTTTTGCTGCCACATTTACTCTGGACGTAGAAAACTTTATAAAGCAATTCCTTGCAACAGTGGCAAACAAACACACTGCAAATAAAACCATCCTGAAATTTCACCTGGAGTAGTAAAAGCTTTGAATCTAAGTTGTTCCAAGTGGATAAGTTTGGTTAAATATGGCAAAACCAGCACGTTAAGGAAGTAATTAACAGTGAAATACTTGTGGTGCTTTTAGCATCTGCTCAGGTACAGGACATTCAGACATGGATAAGAGATAGCACAGTCAGCACCGACGGCGTGAGGCTGGGCAGAGCCCTCGGCTGGGCACACAGCAGCTCCTCACCCCCAGGGGCAGTGGGAAGGGGGCAGCTGCAGGGCCTCGTCCTCCTTCCTCTCCCTGCTCTTAACCCAGTGTCCAGAACCCGTCTCCTCTCCAGATCCTGGACCAGTGACCCTGCCCTGCTCGGTGGGGCAAGCTGCCCCCGGCCTGCCCCATGGGGGATGCTGTGGGCTGCCTGGAACCAACAGCCATCGGTGGCACCCTGGCCTGCAAGGGATGCTAGCACGCAGTGACTCCCATACCAAGCTCGTATCTGCTGTTTCAGCGTATCTTGCATATCCTTGTAAAAATAAAAAATAAAATAAAATAATAAAATAAAATAAAATAAAATAAAATAAAATAAAATAAAATAAAATAAAATAAAATAAAATAAAATAAAATAAAATAAAATAAAATAAAATAAAATAAAATAAAATAAAATAAAATAAAATAAAATAAAATAAAATAAAATAATAAAATAAAATAATAAATGATTAAAATCCTGCCCTGCCATGAGGGGTTTGCCTGGAGCTCTGGCTGCTTTCTGAGCACTTTCGTGTTTCAAAATCTCCTTCCCAAGGAGCAGAGCCCAGAACTGGACATCGCCCTGCCGTTACTTCCCCACCACCCTGTCCCACCAGGCGGATGCCCTCGCCCCTCGCTGAGCTCCCGCTCCCCAGGTGCCCACCTCGGTGCTGGGCACACTGTGGGGCAGCATTTAGCCCAAAGCTCGCTGCTGGTCTCTCAGAGCTCAGCAGGAGCCCGTGTGCCAAACCCTCGCCTTTTGCAACTGTACGAGCTGGTCTAATAAAGGCGCTGACCTCTGCCTGTGCTTCAGCTGGGAATGCGATCTCAATGAGGTTACTTTTATCAATCAGACTTTTAACCTAATAAAAAAGATGACTGGGGAAATGACATAAAGACCAGTTTCTTGCCAATATTGTTGCATTACATACTATTATAACAATCTTCTCCGAAAAAAAGAACATGAACACGTGTGGCAACATCCATTTCTGTCCTGCAGGATGCTGGCCGAGGCGCTGCCTTATTGCCACCCAGGACTGTCCCTCCACAGGGAGCCATCCCTCGCTGTGCCTGGCCGGGGTTCGCCTCGGTCACCTGCGGGGCTCCTCTGACCAGCCCCACAGTGGGGGTTTCCACCTGTGCCACTTCATAACCAGGATATCATACAAACAGTGGCATGATTGCTGCTTCTTCACTCACAGAGAGGAAAAGAGACATTTGGGGGGAGTATTTTAAAATGTTGGTGTTGCCCTTGGAACAGCAGAAGCACAGGGTGGCCCATGCACACTCTTCTACGCCAGTCGTGGTGACCCCCCAGCATGGAAAACGGATCCCACAGGGCAGCTCAGCCCCCTTCTGCCCAAAGGCTGGGCTGTGGCACCCTGACTGCCCCGGGGAAGAGACGGGGGAACGTACCCACACCAGGGGGGATGTTTCTGAACCACCTCTGAAGACCAAAACTTGCTCATTTGTCAGGAACTATGAATGGCTGCTGAAAAATGGGGAGCACGAGGCTTTGTGGTGGCAGCACCTTCACCCCCAGCCACCAGCCTACCAGATTCAATGCTTTCGTGCTCGGTCGTATCTGCAGGCTGGGCAAGAGTGCCAGCACCTGGCATTAAAACTACTTTATCTGCGCAGCGTACTGTCGGGAGCTTCATTTAGAAAAATGCATGGGCTTTTTCTGCTCTCTTATTTTTGCACGCCTAGATGCAA